>NC_079365.1:3997500-4257500 GCF_021018895.1 Seriola aureovittata
AGGATGCAGGGCGTTAACTGGTGAGCTTTACAGTTTGATGTGAAACACTTAGATGTGAGAGTAATATCTATCCTTTCACCTAGCTCTTGGACAGAAAGCAAAGAGTATTTCTCACACTGTTGAACGGTTGTTTTAAGTATGCAGCTGGGGTCACATGTTTCGTGTACCCTAGCAAACAGAAGAAGACCAGAAGTAAAGTGTTCTATTTGTTCTCATCTTCAACAATTGTGAATCAATTCATTGATTCCAAAAATCAACTTTTGTACATGCAGTAGTTCATACAAATACAAACTAAATAATTAGCTTTACTAAGAATGTTATTAACATGTCATCACCCACAGACTAACTCCAGTGAAACTGGGCAGTCATGCACATCACTAGCAAACTGCCTCCACAGCCGCACTGCGTCGGCTAATTCATCTGTCTGTATTGAGGCTACGCACATTCATTCACTCCCCCGTCAGCACATACTTTGGTCAGGTAAGAAGAATCATTGGTGGGAGTTAAATTTAATTCATCTTCTTTTACTGTTGTTGCAAACTCACTGCAGCGCTTACCTTGTGCTCTCACTATTTGCTGTGGATGAGATTTCTGTAAAATACAGATTACACATTTTCCCCCACCACTATAACCTCACCTATTAATACACCGTAACATTTAACATTGAGCAGGCAGCAATGAAAAATGTGAAGATCTAAACTCCATGACCTTTAGCAGTCACACTCTGGGCTTCCTGGTTCTGTACATACAGTATATATACAAATTATGCACACACACACACACACACACACACACAAGCAGGCAGAGGCATTAATGATAATGTCTTTGTTGCTTGCACTGTCATTAAAGTTCACTACATAAAATAAGAACAACAGCTGCTCTACTGTTAAACCAACCAGATGTAAGTTGTAAATCTTTACTATTATATTCTATTAACCCACTTCATGAGCTACGTATACAGGTGCAGGAAACTGTCTACCACCTGTGTCAAAGATGTGTATCCACATCTTCATGGACAGACTTAACAGGGTTTAAAAGCTACAAATAATAACGACTCATGGCTCTCATCTGGTGGAAGTGGAAGAGAAAAGCCAGCTGAATAAAGTCAAGTTAATTTTTCATGTTCACAATGACATTTTTTTTCATCAACAGAAATGTTATTGTTCCACATTGTTTCAGGATTGAAATGTTATTTTAACAGTCATTTCCTTGTATAGACACTTTACTTGCAAAAACACTGTTCAGAAAAATGTTGTATTTACCTATTTCTTTTTCGTAATGTCCATTCAGATGCTACTCACCATAGTCTACAGACCTAAAGTGATGCTGTCCAAGTCAGTCATGTTATTGGCTGGACCTCAACAGGGGGGACAGCCCTATAATTAGGAATGTCCCTGACTGACCGGGGTCTACCAAGCCGCTCTGGTTTCCCAGCTGCTTGGGAACTGCAGGGAAGTGGAGGAGCACTTCCAATACACTGAGCCTCGCTTCTATTACAGCAAATAAGCTACTTTCATTAAATGTATCATTATTAAGAAAGGAGGCAGAGGAATAACTAAACATTAGACACACCAAGGAGAGAGAGCAGGAGAGAGAGACAGAGAGAGAGAGACAGAGAGAGAGAGAGAGAGAGAGAGAGAGAGAAGTCTTAAGTAACTGCTATATAGCTTGTAAACAACAGAAACACCAACAACCGGAGATGAGACAATACACTTACTGCAGCACAGCAATAAAAAGCCCTGTTAAGAAAATAAAGGGTTTATGTCCACTGAAATGCTAGAGGGCTTTTATTTTACAATGTTTACAGGACATGTTAAGTTTTTAACACGGCCAACAAGGACCACTGAAAACGAGGCTTCGTACTAAAATACCGTTATGAGCAACTCTACATATCAAACAGAGGGAGTTAGACATAAAGACTCTCTCTAATAAAAGTCTGTTACGTTCCTGACTTGAAGTAAATAAATAAATAAATATGATTGTGGGGAGACAAAATAAGAAAGATGTTCTGTCACCTCTAACTTTCTCTCTAAGTGGTCATTTTATAAGTAGATATAGCTGAGACTCTTTGTCTTTAATGTATGTGTTTGGTGATTTTGTCAGAAGACGTGTCAGTCATAAAATCAGGATTTGACTATAGGCAATCCAGACATGTACTAGGTTTTGACCTAGTTCTTTCTCATGCTGTTCTGCTCAGTATTTACATTCAAGTATCACTGAGGTGATTATATCATATTTAATGTTTAAGATAAAGCACAACTGTGCAACTGCATTTGTCTCACTCGTCAAATATTATGAGTAAATGCATCATGTCACAATGTTATAATGTAGTTAGTTGATCATCCAATGGGAGTCAAATGTACTATGTAAATCTAGCAGTAGAATGTAGCACTCGTAGCACTATGTAAAATAGTGTAAATGTAATAATGCTTGTGTGGACCTAACTCCAGTTTGTCCTGTGTATTAACATTATATCTGTGTCTCAGAGCATGCGGATAAATATTGCCCAGTGAGCTCTGATAAACCTACAAGGTTGTTTAACAATACCTGATCCTCAAAAACTCTACACATCTAGATGAAAGAATATTCACTCTGCAAAAAGATAAAAGATAAAAGATTTTCCAACCCATTTCCCTGTTGGGACTTTATTTTCTAATCCAAACAAAAATGAGTTTCCCTTTAAAGCTGAATCCTTTTTTCCGTGATGGCAGCACTAATGACTGACCCTCCACGCTGCCCCAGGAAATTATCACCTGCATTGGCTCACCCTAACAAGTAAATGTGACAAGGTGACACAGGACTAACAGAAACACTGATTCACCATCACCTGTTTCCTGGAGTCTGCAAAGTACTTGTAGTGCTTCCATTACCTCTGTTTCTGTCTGTTTTCTGACCTCGTTCCTCATAAATCACATTGTGACAAATGTGTTAGTTTAAAGACCTTTATAAATAAAATTGACCTACACTGTATACACAAAGATGTAGGGTCATACAGTGCAAGCAATTTAAATGAATACATCTGACAGCAGATTATGGTTATACTGCATGACAATGTTTGTATTTAAATGAAAATGCATTGAGTAATCTTGGCTACAGTAGAGATGCTGAGAGGAAGCTGGCAGTGTAATGCCCTTGTACTGAGAGAAATAACGAGATGTGTATAAGTCACAAGTACAATCATCACAAAGGCCAGTATGTGGTCTGTTAACCTGCACTGTAACTGTGTTGGTGAGAATCAGAGCAACAATCAGAGGCCTACAGCCTTCATTTAAAGTGTTCTGTTACAGAGCACAGGTTATAATGAGGCATTGCTGAACCTGACCTTGTAAGATGTGTGCACTTTATTTCTCTTTAAATTAACTGACACTGCACCACTTGGTGTAAGGGACACCAGATGTGCACCAGATGTTCAATGTTTTTTCTTACTTCCCACTTTTATTTGTTCCATTTTCTTTGTCCCTTTTTCTAGAAAAAACATAATCGGATAGTATCATGTTTGTTTTGTATAGAGGTATTTCACATTTTATAATCGATTATATAAAACTAAGGTAGTAATACTAGGTAGTAATATTAAGTAAACACATTTGCAAATTGGGGAGAAAAATTGGGGAGGAAATTTTTCATCTACTGTCCAGACTTGGAACCAACCTCTTACCTGCAATTACCTCTAAAGCAAAAGCAATTCTGGACCTGACCCAACCTGACACGCCACGACTTAAGACCTCACCAGTAGACTAATAAAATATGCTCTGCTGCTGCTGGGCATAGCCAGTTTACTAGCCGCTCAGTGTCTAGTCGCTAGCTGTCTGCTTGGCGTCACCACAGCTAATTTGAGTCACTGAACATGACCTCTCAGTCTTGTTTGTGGTGTTGGTGCCCTTTGGATTTTTCATTTCAAGTATTCACAAAATAATTTGGCTTGTAGTGCAGCTACTTGACTTACAGAAAGTGAGGAAGTCTGGTATGTGTGTCATCACTCACCATACCTGGCTTGTTAGCTTAGCTTGTTAGCCTTCAAGCAAGACACCCAGCTGTGCCAACGATACCAACGGGAGCGTGTGCTTGCCACAGTTATTAAACCAGCATTCACCAAAGCCTCAGGTCCACATGTGGCCATCCTCTTTGCCCATTTTTGGATTAACACACAGTTAGGGGTGGAGTCAGGCACTGCCAAGATGGCAACGGTGGAGCAGCTCACTCTGAGCTTCAAAACCTCTCTTCAGAAACTTATGGGTGATGTCACAGAGGCTACCTCCACCTTTATATACAGTCTATAGGCAATACAGGCAGAGACTGTAGAGGCACATGACAAGGAACTAATTAAATGTTTTAAAAAAAGAATAAATAAAAATCCACTTGTCTTTTTTCAAACCAACTTGATTGCACAGAATACACTCACACCTCTCCAAAACTATGTAATATTACACACAGCTGACACAGCGTGGATACCCTCATCAATTATTTAAATCATCTGACACAACACCAGGATGTAACTGTTAACTGACCTTGTCTGCTTTTCTGACAGTGAGTGGCAAGCTGTTCTGAAAGATTCAGTTCATACACTGAGATCATTTGATGAGCTGAAGCAGACAAAAAGTCTCTGAAAATATTATTCTGTTCTGAGATTTTAAGGACTGTTTCAAATAAGGAGACGGGGGGGCGGTGGGGTAGTGAATGTATTAACTGTACCGTTCTGCAGAATTACAGCCGGCGCCAGCATCATTATGCCAACTGATGTTACGTGAACCACTTAGGCATCATAAAAATTGACCATGTGTTAGTGTGTGTCTGTGTCTCAGTGTTTTGTGAGAGGAAGGCTGATACAAAAAGTATAAACCAGGGCAGACACTGCTGATCTATTGATCCTGTACATTGCATTAAGTCACTCTACACATTATAATCTGCCTTTTCTGCATGAGCAATTCAGGCCTAAAATCTGAATCCAGTGTCAGTGTCTGCCCAGTTTAACAGAGTGTGGCGTCTCCAGAACAACAGAAGTTTAACACATTTGCTTCCCAGAACAGCACGATGCAGCTATTTTAACTTGTCTGATTATGTCTGCATGACTCCTGACCTCATATATGTTACACATGTAATCCCAAATTAAATTCAAGTCACCTGTGGCACACATTCTTCTGTGGTACACCTGTGACCCACATTCAAGTCTTGTGGTCACTGAGGTTCTCATGCAACCTGGAGAGAATCCAGGAAGCCAATGCTCCCAGCCAGGACATCGTCTGGCACATATCGTGAAACACACTTTGGTCTTTTGTACAGATTAAAGGTTTCTATAAAACATCATGTTGCTGATTCAACATCTAAACCGGGAGTCTCAATCGTTTTTTATTCTGAGAGCTACTTTGACAAAATAAAAGGGGCAGCGAGCTCCTCATGTCTTTTATTCCTGGTTACATTTATTCACATGTCATATCAAAACACTCAAACTGATCTCCATACCAAATCAGACAAATAGGATCAGTTGACAAGTCATCAAATATCAACATCCAAAACTCCAAACCAAAATCAGAAGCTCGCATCAGACAAAAATCTGAGTCATAATTCAGTCACACCTGAACAGACAGACATGATAACATGCTGGAAACAAACCTCCATAAATCTGATAAGAATCAACAAGCTCCTCAATCAGTAATCCAGTGACAGTTGTCATTTTCCAAAATGTAAACAAACATGGGCTAAAAAAAAAAAAATGGTGCTCAAGTTGAAGCCACATCTTAACTCACTGTATCCATGGAAACACTAATATTTCTGCCAGACATAAGAGCATTTTGTAAACACGTAAATAGTCATATTTCTGTAGCAGCAGTTTGTATTCTGCAAAAAGGGGGGCCATAGATAAATTAGGAAGGTATTTTTGGTGCAAAACAACTGAGCACCTGTGACACTGGAATTTGTAGTTGTATAAAATAGTCACACATGTGCATCAGTAAGTTTGAGGTCACAGAGAAAACATGCTCTAGGACACACAGCACAACACAACACAACTTTTCTCTGTGGCCTCAGATTTACTGATGCACATGTGTGACTATTTTATAAATTGTTCTGCTTCAGCCAATATTTTATTTTATTCTGCAGTCACCACGTTAGAAAGTAAAGTTTATTTATACAGCACTTTTCACAGACATGAGTCACAAAGTGCTTTACAGAGCCAAAAACAGTTAAGACCAGTCAAAACGCAAATACACAGAAAACACACAACACAGGGAAAGAGTAGAGTACCCAGTAAAATACACACAGTTTATCTGAAAGCCTGTTTAAATAGATAAGTTTTGCTTTTTAAACGACTCCACATAATCAGCAAACTTTAGAGGTGCAAGTAGAGCATAAGGATAATAAATATGCAATATGCATAATAGAGCATAACTTGCCTCAAAAGCTCGATCAATTAATTTACACGGTTGCGTGGGACAGGACATACTCTGTGACATTTAAAAAGCATTTTTAAGTAGAAGTAGGGCTGGGCGATAAAACCATAGCAATAATTATTGCAAACTTATTTTCCTCGATAGATGTTCGATATGATTAATTTCCATTCTTATAGCAGGCCCACAAATGAATCACGAACGGCCAATCATGTCGCAGGAAGTAAGAAAATTACAGGCACAAGCGAGTATTGGTTCACCCTCGATGAGCGCCAGGCCAGCACCCAGTGCAAATCTTCTTTGTGTATTTATTTATTATTTTATTTTGCAGTCTGATCATGTTACATGTGTGTTGTATCACACTGCAGAACTTATTACTAGAAAGTTTCTATTCATTTTGTTGAGTAAAAAAGGACTGAAAAGGATTTTGATTTTAATCAGGCATATTTTATCATATTTTGAATGTTCCTCAGAGTTTTTAAATGTTCTGCTGTTTGGCTGTTCGTCATGTTCTGACTAGATACAACAGTTTAAAACCACAGTCGACTGTCCGGTTTCTTCAACCTTCACTCAGAAGCAAAAATCAGGCTTTAAAGTTGAAAGAAATAACGATGTGTCATTGATCATGATAAATATCTATGTCTATCTATAAATATATCGACTGATATGGACATTTTTATCGTGATAACAGTTTTGGCCACATCGCCCAGCCCTAAGTAGAAGCAAGTTTGATAAATAGTTAACATTTTTAAGTTTGTGAGAAGGAATAATAGTGATGGATTTTTGACCTTCATCTTTCACTTGTGCAAGTGTAAAATTTAAACTAAGCAGCTTCACAAACACAGACCCTTAACTCAGCTCAACACTTTTAACGTCACTCTTCATCATCAAATGAGGGAATAAAAATGGTGTTGATCAGTTAAATGACAAGGAGCAATGAAGCTGCTCTGGAGGCTCATGGTGGAATAGCACCTTTAATTTGTCACCCATCCGTTCTTGTGTAGGGTCAGCCCCGGCGACAACAGGTTACAGTCTTTGGAGTTTAGTATCTCAAGCAAACAGGTCATCACTTCACTGATCCTCAGCTGACTTCTCCCAGGAAAGATATTATGTCACTAATTAATAATCTGCAATAAATCAAACTCTGTTTAGATGGAAATATCTCACTGTAATTAAAGTGCCTTTCGTTTATTGTGTGTAATGTTACTGTGATGATACTTAACCTCGAGGACGAACGCCATGTCGAGTAGAGCTTTTATGAACATGCACTGAGACCATCTGATCGGACTGCAGGCGCCTCCGCCTGTCGTCTCCACGAGCATGTCCTCGCTCATTTACACTTCTGAAGGAAGCCTACCCGCCTGTCATAAGGAAAAATACCTCCAGTGTGTACAGGTGAGTGCAGGCATGCCTGTGTGATGATAATTAGAAGAAGCTGAATCCGTCTTGTGCACCCTTGAGGTTTATTTTACAAGCTGGAAACAGTGATGTCAATTCATTTCACAGCACTTTTACGAGCCTCCCAGCGCCCATTTTCATTTAAGGTGTAGAATCGATATGGGACAGCTGATAAACTGTGGCCCTGCTGTGTGTTTGACCCGCCACAGCAAGGGCAGTAAGGAAACACACACACACACACACACACACACACACATACAGGCCTGCTTAAATAAAGGCGGCCAGAAATAGCTCTTCAGGTATTGTGCAACTCGAAGCAGAGACAACAGGGTCGTCCTCTCTCAATCCTAGTCTGCGTCTGAGGATCTCTTTATCCATGACAGACTCTCCGAGGGGCGGTTTATAAAAAAATGAGCGAGGAATAGGGACAGGCGGAGGAGGAGGGGGAGGAGGAGGAGAGCGAGTGAAGGGAGGTAAACAAGGACTGTCACCAAACAGCCCAAGAGCTCTTTGTCACTTTGAGAAAGAGAGCAAACAGTTCTGGCACAGCGAGGACGGAGGTGTGTGTTTGTGTCAGCATCTCTGCATTAAGTGTGTGTGTGTGTGTGTGTGTGTGTGTGTCTGTTTGTGTGTGTGTCTGTGTATCTGCGAGTCTGAATGTATCTTTGTGCCTGTGATTGAAAAGGAAGGTAGGAATTGTGAGAAGACGTGGGAGGTTACTAGGAGTGTTGCATCATGGGAGGTAGGGTCAAATAAAGTTCAATGCTGAGCGGGTTGACCCAGAAGCATTGTCAGGATAAAACACGTGCGCGCGCACACACACACACACACACACACACACACACACACACACACACACACACACACAGGATAATGGCTGAGTCCAAAATTTTGTATCTTGGGGGCATAAAGCCCGTGGTGCCTTAAAGCACTGTTTACTTACACACAAGCGCACACACACACACACACACACGCTCACAAACAACAAACATACAGTTGATGAGCTTATCTCGCCTGAATGTAGTCTATTCATTTGTTTGCCAAGAGTGCAGATAAAGCAGAGGGACAAAGACACCAGACACTGTAAATCCATTTATGTGTGATGTGTGAGAGAAAGTGTGTGTGTGTGTGTGTGTGTGTGTGTGTGTGGTGTGTGTGTGCGTGTGCGTGTGTAACTGGTTAGTGTCCATCTGCACGGTCAAGTTATCAACTGATTCAGCTGAATCTCTCTCAGGCAGAACTCCTCACTGTTCAATGTCAATCCTTTAGTCAAATGACACACAGGAAGCTGGTGTACATTTGTATGCAGTGTCCTTCCTGCAGTGGGGATATGGAATCATTGAGCAGCTTCTCTTGATCAGCTCATTAACAGGGATGTGTGAGGCAAACTGAATCAGGACTCTTGTTTTTATATGCGTAATAAAAGCCGAGCATTTCTTATTTCACGACTGACTTCTTACTTCACTGTTTGTTAATTTACGTCTTAGATGAGACACGGTCACATTCCCTCGTGGATGGAGTCACTCGGCGTGTCTCTCTGCTTGTTTTCAGTTCAGCGAGATCACGTCTTTGCTTTCAAAACCAAGGGCACGACTGCTCTTCACCTCCGTTTAATAAGCTCACACCTGACACCAGTCACGCTGGGGATGCAGCACAACACCGTCGATGCAGACGATGAGTACCTCCCGAAGAAAAATGTATTGTTTTTAGATCTTTTTTTTTTCATCAGTGCTAGTGTGATCCAAGGTATTGAAGCATCAGTCTCGGGGTCGGCAGCCGGCGGCTCCCCGAGCTGCATGCAGCTCTTCATCCCCCTCTCTAGCTTTGTAAAAAAAAAAGTATTGAAATGAATAACAATTTTTTTTTATCCTTGCCCAATTGTAAAAATATGTCGCCTCAGCACTCAGCTACATTTCACTGAGCTGGTGGGTTCACACTTCTTGTGTTGTGTGTGGAGAATGGGGAGCGAGAGGCTTGCTTATCTTTATGTGGCAGTTTATTGTCTGAACAGGAACAGAATATGTGCTGGTCAGACAGACAGGTGGCTCTCACACAGCACACTGCAGAAGAACAGCAAGTTCTTTTAGCACAGAGGCTAACTAGCTAAATTAAAGAGTGCGATGAGCCGTTACACGAACATTCTCAGCTCTTAAAACGTACGGCGACTCGTGCGTCACTCTTCTCATGAACATTTCTACAAATCACAGCGCACATATGTGTTCAGATGATGTACATACAGACAACAAGCAGACCTCACCTCGGGCACATCTCTCATGAACTGGCAATGTCTCAACACTTGTTCATAAATATAAAATCATGGCAATTACAGCAGGTGGAATCACATGCTAAACAAACTCTTACATATACACGAATAAAAGAAAAATCAACAACTTCATCTAACAAAATGTACATTCGGTGGTGATCCTAGACTCTGGAGGGACCTAATGGAATACCTCAAAGGGAGGTTTAAGGGGTTTATAGTTGTCATTGCAAAATGTGCCAATATGAAGGGGCCGTCAGAGGCCCCCTTTGGACCCCAAACATCTGCCTGGTTTGCCTCTCCTGACGGTGCACCTCTGTGTATGTTATATTCTATATCACGACTCTGCGTCTCTTTGCCAAACTCAATAGCGGCGGCTTGAGAGGGTGTTTTCCTGAGCTAGCTATGGATTCAAAAATCCCAGAAAAAACAGAAAAGCAAAGAAAAGGAAAGGAAAACAGACATTTTAATAGTGTGCGGACAGATTTATTGGCTTTCACCACCGTCACTGCTGGTTTACCAGAACGTTTGATCAAATCTCCAAACTCCACCGCTGCTGCTTGTTTCATGGCGGCTCGGGAGATAGTCGGGCGAGGAAAGACATTCACAGACGGTGAATACATGAAAGAATGGTTTATTAAAATATCAGAGCAGCTATTCTCAGACTTCACAAACAAAACTGAGATAGTTAAGAAAAGTAAAGATATGCCCCTCTCTGCAAAGACTGTCAAAGCCAGGGCCATAAAAATGACAAACAAACATCCATTAGCCATCCACTTTATCCTTTGATGATCACAATGGGGCTGGCTGGAACCAATCCCAGCTGACACTGGGCAAGAGGTAGGGTAGATCCTGGACAGGCCGCCAGTCTATCACAGGGTAACATATAGAGACAAACAACTATTAACGCTCACATTCACACCTACAGGCAATTTAGAGTCACCGATCAACCTAAACCTGCATGTCTTTTTGATCCGTGGGAGGAAGCCAGAGCACCCGGAGGAAACCCACACTGGCAAGGGGAGAAGATGCAAACCTGCTGGCGGGTTGGAACCCACAACTTCTTTGCTGTTAGACCCAGAGAAACATCACCAGGCAGCAAATTGAGGATATAAACTGAGTTCCTGCATACTCCTGTTGCCCGCGATGAGACATGTGAGCATGTATGTGAACTGAGATGCTCTGATGTTAGATGTTACCAGACCTGCTGTTAGAAGCACATGAATGAAAGCTCCTTAAGACCTATTAGTGATGCTGAGAGGTTTGTTTAGACTAATAGGTTGTGATACGCCGCATTTAAAAGGCTCAAATAGTTTTTTCTTTTGTTTTTTTCTTTCTGGCCAAAAAATGGCTTTGGACAGTGAAAGTGGTCGATTGGTTTGATGACCTTTGATGGTGGTTTCAGGGACCCATGTTAGCTCCCATTACATCCATCGATGATTATTTTTTTTCACCTGCTCGTGTTAAATGTATACGTTGCCTCTGCTGGGTTGCAGGTTCACACAGAGTGAAGGACAACGGTTATTTCAGCCGTATTTCTGTGGGCCAGAATTAAAGTCCCTGCATGGAGAATTGTCTTTGCTCAAATGGGCTTTTCTTTCATTAAGCTTTAACAGACAAAGCAACAAACAGCCACTGTTACAGAGCATGTGGCTGCATCCACAATCACCCCTCAAAGTGCGTGTGGCTTTGAGAGATAGTTTGGCGTATCAGGTGAGAAATTTCAAATTGCATATTGTCTAACACTTCAAAGGTCAAGTTATGCGAAACCATGATAATGCACCACTCGTAAGTGGCCATGTTACATGGTCATTATCCACAGTTTTTCACCAATTGTTTTGGTGAGAGACTGTCTCAAATGGTAATGAGGCTAGAAACATCCACATGAAATTCAAATTATTATTACACACTGGTGTTGACTTCACAATCTCATAAGAAATGAAACACAGATTAGATGGAGCAATATTTTATTCAGAGTGACATAAAAGAGAGACTTTGTAAAGAGGATGACAATTTTCTTGCAGTTTGTCGTCTTTTTTTTTTTTTTTTTTTCTCTTAATCTCAACTTTAAGGCGTGAACTGACGCACAGACACATCCACACGAGCTGGGAATGTTTCAACAACAAAATAAAATAAAATGTGCGTCTCCTGGAGGTTTATGAATCTGCTTCAGAAACGTACAGCGACACAAGGAAAGAGCAGAGAGAGTGGAGGAAAATAACAAAGAGCTGGAGTTTTCTTGTTAGTTCTGACTTCGGTCTCAAACTAACAAGCGCTACCACACACACAGTTGGTGCATCTGATCAGAGGTGCACCGCCAGAAGAGGGAATACAAGCAAATGTTTGGGGCCTCCAAGAGCAAAGGGGCCCCCAATGACCCCTCATAATAGCGCATTATCCAATGACAACTATGAAGCCCCTTAAACCTCCCGTAACGACACCATACAGTGCACTGCTGCTGCCTAAAGACCCCCTATGTGGGGCCCCTGATGATGTGTGCTGTAGCTGGTGTCTACCAGTTGCCTGCATGTGAGGCATTTAGAGGACAAATGCAAATTGTAGCATCTGCCAGGTTAGTCTGAATGTGGGTGGGGGGGGGGGTCTAGGATCACCACTACCTTACAGCTAACATCTGTACAGTTGGTACACTGGCTTTCTGTCTGAACACACCTCCAAGCGAGTAGTTTACAGTGTTTGTATTTGAGCTGGCAGTTCAAACGAGTGTGGCTCTAAACCACTGGGCGGACTGTCAGTCAGGTGAGGACTCAGGGGGACTGGAGGTGCTTCAGGTTGCTCGAGCTGAAATGCTGCTGCACTGCTGTTAAAGCTCTATGAATTCCATATTACTCCATCTTCATCTCTAGGCTGAAATGCATCCAGTTTGGACAGTCAGGTGTAATGGTAGAAAGACACTGGACAAACCATCTGAGCTGTACATTGTGTAATGCGTGCACACAAACCTGAATGGAAGCACTGAAACTTTAAAGCTCCATATTTTACACTTTTCCTGTGTTCTATTTGAAGTGTTGATCCATAAGAAGATATATTTGTGGTTTTAAGAACCAAAATATTCTCAATGTAGTTTTACATCTCCTCTCTCAGGCTTCTCTCTGGAGCTGTAGTAACAACAGGTCAGTGAGCCAATCAGAAGAGAGGAGGCTCTGAACCTCTCTTCTGATTAGCTGACTGTTTTCTGAATGATCCAATAAAAATAAAGCAGATTTCAGTTAAACACTCACAGAAACCAAATCCTGCCAGGTTGGATGGTTGGTCCAGGTGGGCGGGGCTTGGGGCATGGCTGAAAGCGGAGACTACTTCGTTGTGAAATCACAAAGTTCCAGAAGTCCTAACGGCTGGTTTTAAGGCTCAGTTTCTGAATACAGGCTGTGTGTATTTCTCTGTGGACTGAGGCTTTGATACTTTCACAGTATTAAAATAAAACCTAGACCTGCTTTATAATAATAATAATAATAAAAAAACATGGACATCTACCATTATGCAATATGGGACCTTTAAGAAATATATGGAATATTGCAAAAACATGTTGAAACATGCTCAGATGAGGGGGGAAAGTTGTTGCAAAAAAATGGAAACAGATTTAGGGAATAAATCTGGATGTACATGAACCATGTGACTTTAAAACACCTTTACCTGTAGAGGCAAAGGGTTTCTGGGGTTCAATGCAATTAGTTTAACTTGTGAATGTGGCGTGTTTAAGCTGAAACAACTTAAATTAAGTTAAAAGTTGTGTTGTTCTCTCATGTCTGTCCTAACCTTGGTTCAGACTGTTACATTGTCTCAAAATATTGCATCTTTAATCTGGAACCCCTTTATTATTCTTCCGTAGTTGCCTCGATACTCATTTGTAAGAGACAGCCAGTGGAGCAGACAAAGAACTGTTGCAGCAAAATAGCAATTATCTTTGTGGGTTCAATCAGGGCCAACACCGGCTCCTACATGGTCCCACATGTACATGCAACCGCGGTGCGTAGCTGTATGTGTGTGTGTGTGTGTGTGTGTGTGTGTGTGTGTCGTAAAAAGGAACAGTAGAGTAATGTTCCCCAGCACACAGCTGCTAAATGACAACAAAAGGCCTGTCACTGTGATTAATGACAAGGGAAGTGTCCCTGCGTGCTTCCTGTGTGCAGTACTGTAGCAGCAGCTCTGAATGGAGCCGTCTGCACTCACGGCCAGGCGTGCATGAGCATCTCTGTTGGTCTCTTTCTGTCTCATTCTACAAGTTAATACCTCCACTTATCTCCGACCTTGTGCACTCGCACCAGCTTTACTTCTCTCCTGCAGGGCTGGCCCACCAAATCTGATGCTTTTGGCTCAGGAGAGGAAAGAGGTGGAGGAGTGAAAGGAGGAGGAAAACGGTGCCAGGATTGAAGAAAGGACAAAGGTGGAGTCAGAACACAGTGTCACAACACAAGATATTCACCAAGGTGCTTCAGCTCTGACTTTATGCCTCCCTCCATGTTGGTGAGGGTGGGCTGCTCTTTTGTTTTGCTTGCTTTTAAGGTGAAAGAGACGGGGGGGGAGTCAAGAGAGTGAGAGAGTCTATTGATTAACGTTTGTGATTCTCCCATCAGGAAGCAAGCACCAAACCCAGTTGGGGTAAATCACATCATCCACGGGTGCAAAATTGACGGCACAACTATGGAAAAAAATCCATACTTTATTCCAGCGATTGGGATGCACCGTGCAGCAGTGCACCGCATGGGGCTAAGAAGAACACAGAAGAACAGAAGAAAGAGTGATGTTGCAGCTGTGTGGACCCAGAGTACATCTTTGTTTAACATCATTTTACAGTTCCCATGTTCTCATTTATGCAACTTTTGCTTAAAGGATGATGACAGACAATGGTGAAATAATGAGGAGGAGATTAAATATGAAATGATTATTACTGAAATCTGCACATCAATCTGTAACATTTAGATCAAAGGCTCAATTATATGCTTAATTTTAAATAACTGTTTATTTCCATTGGAGACATTATTTCCCCATCAGCAATCTTTTAATTTAATCTTCAACTGTGAAGTAGCCTACAATATGAGCGCTATTAATTCATCATCGATCATCTCTCAGATGTTTGATAATGATGATTGAGATGTCACTGCGATGATAGCTCACAGGTACGTGGGATAAATTAACGGTATGGCTGCTATAAATAACCACAGCTGTGTGTAAAGGTCGTGTGTGATGACAGCTGCTCACTGCAGTTGGAGAACCTGTGACGCAATCAGCAGGAAGTCACATACCCTCCAACTCAAAACCATGTGATTCCTGTTCAGATCAGACGAAATAACATGTAAGTAAGACATGATGACAGACATTACTGGGAGAAGTAACTTTAATGTAATTATTGTATTGTAATTCATGCATTTCTCGTTAATGTGCTGCTGCCCCACAAAGGAAATAAAGGTAAAAACTACAATAAAATGAAATGATCTTTTACCCACTCTGACTGACAGAACCCTCAAACATATTTCCATGTGCACTGTATAAGGTAACTGGATAATGTGACCTGTTTACATGCTCCACAGTAAACCATCAGAAAGGGAAACTTTTAGTCAAGCTGCCATTTTGAAGATACACGTTTTTTTTTACTGAGAAACAGGATTTGTCAATTCCTGTTTTCGCACCATAAAACCCTCAGAATTCACTCAGCATGCTTTAACCAGAGGACAAAGCAACACAGCCCCGGACACAGCAACACTTGACTATGCTCTCCAACTAAAACTGTGCACGGCGACTGCGTCCGTCGGCAGGCATGCTAACGAAGCGGCGATGCTGCTCGACGTCCTCTGGCTCTGGAAAGAGTGTCCTCTCCCAGAATGCTGGAGACAAACACAGGGGAAGCGAACTGTCTCATACTCTCCCAGATGGACTCATTATCTGAATAATGAATCTCTCCCTCCCTCACACACACACACACACACACACACACACACACTCTCTTTTTCTCGTTCCCCCGTCTTACACACTCACGCTCACTCGTCTCTCGTGAGCACATCAAACAAAAGGCGAGTGAGAAGTACAGCGAGACAGACAAGAGGAAAGTTTTGCCTTGACACACATTTTTTCCTCCTGATGAAACATGGCTGGATTTTTTCCACCAGGTTGATTGCGGTTTTCTCCTCTTTGAACGCCACAATCTTGGTCAACTTCATAGATGCCAGCCGGGGTGACTGGTTAAAGACGACCTCAGATTTAAAGTCCAGTGAGGGTCAGGTTCTTCTTCTGTATGCAAATTAGATTTGAGATTTTTGAGATTTTTGTTGAATGCCTTGCTGCCACTCTGCAGTCGGTGCTTGGCTAGCGTAACATCGCTGGCCACTGAATTTTGACTTGGCAGAGACATCATGTTCTGAAGATTTAAAGAACACACACTCCTAAACATCCTGTGAGTGCACACACACACACACACACACACACACACACACACATTATGGGGCTGAGCCACACAGGGGGGCAGCGGCACATAATGGCTGCTGTTGTTGTGATTGTTGACAGCTTGGCTGCCGTCAAAAACGCAGTGTGTGCGTGAGTCATTGTGGTTTAATGTTTATGTGTTATTGTGCGGAGCAGAAAAGAGCGTGCTGATCAACACAACGGCGCCTCATGCCTCTATTGGTCCCTGCAAACACCAGGGACTCTGGGCACAATTAAAACAAGCCAGCTGCAATTATTAGCCGCCTCTCCTCCTCCTCGACGCCCCCCCCCCCCCCCCCCCCCCCTCCTCCCTCTCCTTTCTCTTTTAAAACAGAGAGATAAAGCCGGGCCTCCTATGACTACAATCTTGGGCCTCGCTGCTTTCCCAGATGGAAACACTGCACACAGAAGAAAAGGGAGGGAGGGACTGAAAATGTTAGGCATCAAATTTGGAGCAACCCAAAATAGCCTGTGTGTTCTATAGTATTAGGTGTGTGTGTGTACGAGTGTGTGGGCATGCATATGCAGAGGTGGAAGAAGAACTGAGTGAGTAAAATTAGAAATACCACTATATGAAAATATTCCATTACAGCAAAGCTTAACGGAAAAAAACTTTTCCTCGATAAGAAAAGGTGAAACTTCTACATACTGTTGATTGGGCACGACAGTTACATTCAAGAAACACAATTATTTCTGACCAATCATATGGCTGTCCTGAAGGACAAAGATGACTCACTTCCCAAAATAAGTAAAGAAGACATTGACGAGTTGGCTAAAGGCACCACTACGATTTTCGACATTAATTGCTGAAAACCTGTGCCAGTGAGGACAGGAAGCACAAACTGAACCTATTGTCTGAAGCACGTCTGTCCAATAAATCCGTTCTCAAACTTTTTCACATTAAGGACTAAAATGACACAAATTTGACCTATGACCCCCATCTGATAAGATTTTTGCTTTTAGGTGTTTTATTACAGAAAAGTGTTTGAAACCCATGAACCAAAATATCCACACATTCTGTCATTGTGTTACTTATGGATGGAATTATAGTGAAAGTAAATGATTCCCCTTTTTGCTGGGGACCCCCAGGAACCTCATTAAGGACCCCTGAGGGTCCCCAGACCCCACTTTGAGAACCACTGCAATAAAACATGTATAAGTCAAGCAGGCACAGTCACATATTTCCAAAAGCAACAGAGCAAAAGTTAGGAACAGCTTAAACAGAGAGTAACATAATTTGCAAGCGTTAGCATACCTTGACAACTTGCTGACTACCACCAGTAGTTACCTAGCATTACTGAGAGGAAGCATATTATCAGCCAACTAATTTAGCTTTGTGGGCTCACAAGTTTTGTTAGAAATAGCCCCATTCAGGGCTGGAACACCTACTGTCAGGTCCTAGAAGCTACTGTAACAGAATGTAATGAGCTAATGTTAGCAGCTCTATCCTGCTCTTTATTGGATTTGAGGAAAATTACTGCAGCAACTTCAGCCAAACTCATTACATGAGACTGGAGCATTACTCATTACTCCTCACCATTAATGACTTTATCTTAATGACCTACCCTATTGTTTCAAACAGGAACAATAAATTATAATCCCCGTGTTGCTTGTCCCATGTTACTTTCCTGTTCCTCTTCATCTTGAGAAACCTGCATTCGTCTACCTCTGTCTAAAATTGAAGTGCCATTGTTTCAAAAACTGACAAGTTGTCTTTGTAAACTGCTTGTGCACTGTGCGATGATGGAAAGCTTGACGGGTGTAACAACATTAACTAAGGTGGGCAGGGATTGGTGAATGGTCAATTACATCCACCCACACCATGTTTCTGTAGGTGTTTTTTATTTATTTCAATAGATTTCCTGTTTTCAGGCTCTGAAGCTACCTCCAAGGAATTTTAAACTGAAAGAGCCACTTAACACCAACTGAGAATCACTTTCACTGTCCACCACTGGTGTAATATGTCGTCTGGCTGCAGTGGGAGGTGTATTAGTGTACCCCTGGGTGTGTCAGTACAGTGGATGTACAGTGACTCCATGTGTTCAGTTATTCTTTACAAGGGTCACATTTTTTTTGCTACATTAACCACTCCTATACTCTGTTACAAGGAAAAGTAAAAGTACTCATTATGCATAATACCCTCTTTATGACTGTTACAGTACTTTTTTATTACATTATTTGATTATTATAGGCAATGCATTAATTGACAAGGAGCATTTTCCTGTTGAAGTTGGTCTATGTGGACCCCTGTAGACAAGTCAAGTCAATTTTATTTATATAGCACCAAATCATAACAGAAGTTATCTCAGGGCACTTTTCATATACAGAGCTGGTCTAGGCCATACTCTTCACAATATTATTTACAGAGATCCAACTACATTCCCCCATGAGCAAGCACTTGGCGACAGTGGAAAGGAAAAACTTCCTTTTAATGGGAAAAAACTTGAGCAGAATCGGCCTCTGGGTGGGCGGCCGTCTGCCTGGACTGGTTGGGGAGAGAGAGAGAGAAAGACAGCGAGAGCAGGAGGAAAGAGAACATAGCGCACTTCAAATTCCAGATAGAGATGTATGATAATACTACAACTATTATTATTATCATTATTATTATTATTGTGAATAATAATAATAATAATAATAATAATAATAATGTAACAATAATGATTGAAGCAGTAGGTGTTGAGCAGGATCATGGATCACAGATCCAGACTCTAGAGCTCCAGAGGCAGAAATACCTTCAGAAAGCGACGGGAGAGAGAAGATGCTGAGTTAGTAACATGCATTAATGGGATATGAATCTGTACAGATGGAGAGGGACAGGAAGCGAGAGGAGCTCAGTGCATCATGGGAAGTCCCCTGGCAGTCTAGGCCTATACCGGCATAGCTAGGGAATTGTTCAAGGCAAGCCTGAGACAGCTCTAATGATAAGCTTTATCAAAGAGGAAAATTTTAAGCTTACTCTTAAAAGTGGAGAGGATGTCTGACAGCTGAAGGCTCTGCCTGCCATTCTACCTTTGGAGAATCTAGGAGCCATAAATAAGGCTGCATTCTAGGTAGGGGTAATTTGAGTTTAATAGCAGAAAATTGTCATCCAGGTTTTTGTGTCCTGGATGCTAGAAGTTTAGCTAACTGATTGGTTTCATCTGGCTTCAGTGATAAATATATTTGGGTATTATCTGCAGAACAATGGAAGTTTGCAGATCCTTTTGTGGAGAAGGCTTCATCGTTAACGTGTATAAACTGAAATTGATTTGATAAATAGGACTTAAAGCAGCTTAGTGCAGTTCTTTTAATGCCAATTGAATGTCCCAGTCCCTGTAACAGGATGTGATGGTCAATGGTAGCAAGTGCAGCAATAAGATCTAACAAGTCCTTTCTCTGATGCAGTTAGGAGGTCATCTTTAACTTTCACCAGTGCTGTCTCTGTGCTATGATGCACTTAGATATCGGTAGTTGTCTAAAACACCTGGATCAAGAGTAAGCTTTTCAAAAACATGTTTAATTCTAGCTAATTTAAAGGACTATGGTCCATAGCCTGTTGATAATGACAGATTGATAATATCAAGCAAAAAAGTACTAACCAAGTGTGAAACTTCCTTAAGCAGCCTAGTTGGGATTGGGTCTAATAGACAGGGTGATGGTCAGTTAGCTGAAGTTAGTTGGTGAATGTCAATGTGAGAAAAACATCTAAATATATATCAGGTTTTACAGCTGTTTGTACAGTACAGTATTTATATAACACATAGACCTGTTTTATAATCTAAAAGACATAAAAATCTCAATATGGGACCTTTAAAACCACCTGCTATAAATATTTTATCCGTTCTAAGAACTAAACTGGATAGAAATTCTGAGAATTCAGATAAATATTCAGAGTACGGGCTGAATCGGCTGAAATGTTTTCCAGGTTGGGTGTGAAAGGCTAAAACAAGGCTTTTGAATGAGTTATGAATTGGGTCAAAAATGGCTGCAGCTCCACCTCCTTGGCCGCTGCATCGAGGAATATGAGTATTAATATGACTGGAGGGAGTGGATTCATTCAAGCTAACATATTCATCATGACACAGTCAGGTTTCAGTAAGACCAAATACATCAATTTGATGATCAGATACTAGATTGTGTACTAATACAGATTTAGATGACAGAAGTCTAATTTTTTAAGAGTAAATTCTCAGATTTTCTTGTACTGTTGCAGTAGTGGTATTCATTTTTATTTGGTTTTTATGTATAACTCCCCTTCTTTTTAATTTTGATTTAATAATTAAAGTGGTCGGGGGCAGACACAGTCTCTATAGGGCTTTGGGTGGGTAACTGCTCTAATAGAAGAGCAGAGAAGCGTGTAGGACTCTGCCTCCTGGTCTCAGCTCTGGGTTGTCAAGGTTTTGTACTAATAAACTTGGTCACATTTTTAAATATGAGAGCTGCTCCATCCAACATTGGCTGTATGCTGTCTCTTCTAATCAGACCAAGTCTTCCTCAGAAAGTCGATCAATTCTCTACTAAGTCCATGTGATTTGTTGGATACCACCTCGACAGCCAACGGTTGAATGATGTCATGCGGCTGTACATCCCTGGTCTTTGGCAGGGGCCCAGAGAGAACCATGGAATTCAACATTGTCTTTGTTGTTACTGTTGACATGAATAACAATTTTACAATATTTATGCTTATCCTTGAATAGGACTCTATGTCACCCACTCTGGCCCCAGTACATTTGACTGTGGCTGTCAGCGTTTCTAACTACATGTTTTTGAAGATAGAGCTGCCAGTAATGAGAGTTGGCTTCTGTCACTGAGTGAAGAGAACCTGTTTGAAACATGAGCTGGTTGATAGTGAACTATGGGATTCTTCTTAGAGCTGCGCTTCCTTTAGACAGTCATCCAGCCACCCTGGCTTCACGGCTGGGGGGGGGGGGGTACACTGGGTCAGTTCCCACAGGCTACTGGGTACTGGCTAAGTTGATCAGGTTTCCATGGTGTGGAGTCGTGTTTCCAATTCAGAGCCTCACCTCCATCACGGCAAATAAACTACATTTACTACACATACTGTTACCACTAAAGGAGGCAGAGGGATTGGCGAGAAAGTCATTTATAGAAGAAGAGAGCAATACGTGCTTTTGAGCAGAAGTAGTCTAAATTTAAATGTACAGCAGGTAATTTACCTGCTGTAGTGAAGAAAGTGGCAGCGAAATTGCAGAAACACCGGCGACCGGAAATTAGACAATACAATATTTGCACTTTGAGAAAAAAACTTATCTTATTACTTATTACACTTATCTGTTATGTATGGTTGGTCAAATGTTTAATTTAATTTGTGAAGTATTACTAGTTATTGGTTATTTGACTAAAGCTGTTAAATAAATGAAATGGAGTAAAAAGTACAATATTTGAAATTGGGTGAAGTAGGTAGAAGAAAATGGAAGTACTCCAGTAAAGTAGAAGTAGGTTACCTCAAAAATTAGTACAGTACTTCAGTAAATGTACTTGTGTGCTTTTCACCACAGCTCATGTTTGTGTGTGAGTGGGTGGGTGAGTGGGTGTTGGATTTCCAGAGGCTTTGCTCAGAGGGTGGGTGTTCCTCATCTAAGCTGGCGGCCCTCATCTCTGTCGATCTCACACTGTTTAGGAGAGGTTTATGTCGAACTCCAGCTTAGATATAACACCAACACCAACACACTTCACACACACACACACACACACACACACACCTACACCTAGAGTTCCCACCACGACTCTGCAAAGACAGCAGAAGAAGCAGACAGTGGAAGGAGGGCAGGGCACCGATGCATGGACAAGGCTAGGCGCAGATGTCATGATAGAAATGAAGTGAGATTCCAGACATAAAGCTTTGAAAGAAAAAGCAGCAAAAGGAACAGCGGGGTCGGAGTCAAACCCCCACGGAGGAGCCCCGACTCTCTGCTCTCCCCTATTGACTCCCCCCCCACCTCTCCATCCCTGCCTCTCGCCCTCCTCTTGCTCTGTTCTTTCCTTTCCTCTCCTCTATTTGACATGCAGAGTCTCTGTCCTAACCTCACCCAGCTTAACCCCGTCTTCTTCTCTAGCCTCCTCCTCGCGCACGGTCCTCCTCCTCCTCCATCCATTCCTCGACCTGTCCCTCACCCTCTCCCGTTTTTTTTTTTCCTCCCCTCCCATACTGTCACCCTGGAAAGCATTCAGGATGGCTTATGCTACGCTGCCTTGCCATCTTTGCTCACTAATGCAAGTATTCAGCGGATTAAAGGGAGAATGTGTTGACTGTGCCATAAACCATTTCCATGGCTCTTGATCACAAAGTGGAGCTGAGTGCTGACTACAGAGGAGGACAAAAAACAAAAAAACATGACAACCTCATTATGATTCAACCAGTATTGATGAAATACTTATACATTTAAATATACACACCCTAAGTTTACCCTGGTTCCCATCCTGGTTCAGGGACTGAGCCCAGTTCATTAGTTCAGCTTACATAAGTATGCTAACGAGGCACTGATTTTATTGGCCTCATTACACCGCAGGGAATTGGCCCGATAAAACAGGGGTTATGTAAGAGAGGAGAGAACCAGAGTTTAACATCTGCCCCTTCATGGCACTGAGCCCACCAGGCACCAATCACCAGCACCAAGCTGTCTTTACACTGATAGAGAGACAGAGAGCGCGACTTGGAGAGAGAGACAGATCCCTGGCCAAATTCAAATTTGGCAGGCGTGTATGTGGGAGGGTGTGTGTGTGTGTCTGCGTGTGTTTGTGCGATTTGTTTTTGTCTCTCCATTTTGTGCCTGCTTCTTTGCCAAAGCAGAAATTTCATGGCTGGGGACTATCAGAGGTGATTCTGAGTGCAAAGCTGATTTCTTTTTGTGTCTGATATAAGCGCCTTGGGACATATGAGTGTGTGTGTGTGTGTGTGTGTGTGTATGTGTGTTTCATGAGTTTTCGCACCCCGCAGATGTCTCCTAAAAAATTTCTGTCAGGCGTGTGTGTTCTCGTTCCAGCGTATCAATGAACATGAAAGAGTGCCCGCTGTGAAAGAGAGCTATCCATTTCTCTGCATGTGGGTCTAGGAGCTGTCTGCTCCGATCCCATGCCTCAACCACGCCAGTCGATTCAGCGGCTAGCTAAGAGCTGCTACTTTTGTGCTGCGACGGTGATTATCAGCAGATATTATCCCAGACCTTTTAAATAACTCGGGATAATGGAGAGATTGGTTTAAGTAATAGTAAATGAAGTTGACTCTGGTATTACAGCGAGCCGAGTTTCATCTGAAACTCACCCTGCAGCTGAGAAAGTAATTACGTGCTAAGATGAAGCCATGGCACGATTGTCTCTCCGTGTGATTTGCAGTAAAACTCTCCACACGTTTCCAGTCAAGCACAAAGCTAAGCTGCGCGGCCGTGTACGTGGACCTCTGTGGAGTTCACTCAACAACAATAACACTACAGGACTCCAGGAGAAATCTCTTGCTGAAGCACTGACGTGGACATGATTTAAATAAGGTTCCACATCTGTCCCACAATCTGAACGTCTGCTCCATTTTGTTGTTTTCGAATCAACTTAAAGCAGCTGTAATTGATTATACGGTAGACCATTAGCATAAGAGCTCCTCAGCAAGCTGAAAAACAAAACCTCTGACACTATGAAATTGTTCTACTTTGTAAATATACTTATCCAGCAGGCCTAGTGCAACATTAAATGGTAAATAGAATGCGCTTTTCTACTTTTGTTGACCACTGAAAGTGACTCACACATGCATACAGCGCTTTGTACTTGGCGACCACATTCACACACCGATGATAGATTAGAAGCAATTTGTGGTTCAATATCTTGCCCAAGGGCACTTCGACATGCTTTCGAGTGGAGGAGTGGAGGAACAGAGGATCAAAATGAACCACCGACTGTCTGATTATAGGACGAGCTGCTCTGTTCATTTAGAGACATAACGTCCATAAACAAGAGTTCAAAGAGAAGGAAACTTCACCAGTCCAGCACTTCTTCTGTAGGATCATGAAGAGTTTGTGACATTCATTAGCCTTGATAACTGTCGTGTTACAGGGGTCCATTTCATTTTGAAGACATCAATCCTTAGATGGAGTCTGGCTGTCAAATAAATACTTTTTAACCTTTCCCCCCTTGCTGTACAGTTGGTGGCATCTTTTTCTGCCGATCAATAGCAACACCCCAAGTAAGTATATTTCAGAATCTATATCCTCAGGAGTCTCCCCTACTATAAAGGATCTTGTCTCTGGATGTAGGTCTACGCCCAAAATTTTCTTGATCTCCACCTGAATGTCTCTCTAATATTGACACAATTTGGGACAATCCCAGAAAATATGGGTGTGATCTTCCACATTCTCTGCAACACTATTCTGACACAAGAAGAGTCTTAAATACTCTAATATTATTCCATTTAAAGTCCTTCCAGGTAGGACCACAAATAATTCAGCTGTCAGCTAGGCTAACTGTTTCCCCCTGCTTCCAGTGTTTATGCTAAGCTAATCACCTCCTGGCTCTAGCTCTGTAAATAAGGCACAGACATGAGAGTATTATTTATCTCTTCATCTAACTTTCAGGAATTGAGGAAAAGCACATTCCTCAATATGCTGAACTGCATTACTCTTTTCTCTTTTGTCTTTATTCTGGCCACATGGAGGCGGGGCTTGATGTTCCTGTGCCAGTGGTTACTCCTACTTCCCAGGTCTCCAAAACCCCTTTCTGTGGTACTTCCCACCTGTGCAGTGACACGTGCTATGAGTTGTGGTTGTCTTGACAACCCAGATTAGAAAACAGAGTCTGTATTTCCTGCACCTGGCCTGGGAATTAAGTTTTGTATATCTATTATAATAAACTCTATGGACTTGGTTGTTCTAAGGGGTTTCTTCTGTGGTAGATTTGGGTCACTGGTGGAGTGTTGTGCACCCCATAGGGCCTCTTAAGGGTGTGGCCTAACAAGTGTTATGAATATTTAATAAAATAATAATAACAACAATTTTAATAATAAGCTTTGTTTGTATAGCACCTTTCAAAACACCCTTAGTCCTCAGCCGAGATTGTGGAATAGCTAGTGGAGCTTTGACGGAGGACCTCAGGGTGCGACTGGGCACGTATAGTGTCAGTGAGTCTGAGATGTACTCCGGTACAAGTCCAGAGTGAGCCTGAAAAGTCATCAATAAAATCTTAAAATCAATTCTAAAATTTACCAGAGGCCAATGAAGAGACACTAAAATATGAGTAATGTGCTCTCTTCTTTTAGTTTTCGTTGGACATCTGGCTGCTGCATTTTGGACAAGCTGTAACTTATGTAGACTCTGTTGGCTCAGACATGTGTAAAGAGAGTTGCAGTGGTCCAGATGAGAGGAGATAAAAGCATGTATGTCAAATGATTATTAAACTGCAGCAAACACTGGTGTAATAGAGACTAACGTCAGTCTACACGTATGTGAGCAGAGCAGTACTTTCTGCTGTTTGTGTCTGTTCCACTTTTTCTGTTTGCTGCTCTCCACAGACTCCAGAGTCTCAAACCCCCTCCTGTTCTCTCCACAGTAAATGTGGTAAAAGCTGCCTGTCAAATGCATTATATGTTGTACTGAGAGTAAGAATGAATGTATAGATAATGGAAAGACTGGTACTGGTATTCATTCTGAGTGGTGCAAAGGAAAGTTGGGCCAGATTCACTGCAGCTATTCAAGACTGGATTAAAAAAAAAAAAAAAAGGTTTTATGGACATTTCCACAGAAAAAAACGGTGTTCCACAGAAATCAACACATACAGTTGGTGCATGATGTAACCAATAATCCAATAACATGCTAATTACGAATGCACGAACACTACACTACTTTAATTTGCACAGGTAAAGAGAGATGAAAATTCATTTCATACTGGAATTGGTCAGAGTTTGTAGGATGTAGTAGGATGGAGTGATGTCTTGAAGTGAGAGTGAAAGCTGCTCCATGCTCCACATACCACCACGCTCACATACCATGTCAACTATCAAAACAACTATAATACAGCAAAACTAATGGGAACATGTGATGTGAGTTTAGAAATGATATACTGTAACTGTGGCGAAGAAGGCTGTTAGTAAAAGTGATAGTAAGGTTTGGGCCTAGATGCAGACACGGGGCTTAGTTGGGGTACTGACAAGGTATTTATTGGCGAGGGTGGAGGCAGGCTGGCTGTTTGGGGAGGAGGTGAGATGGTGGCCGGCTGAAGACAGAGGTCTGAGGTTGTAGTCTGGCGGATGAGGAGGCAGCGTGGGCTGGAATACTGGTACAAGAGATAACTCCAGTAAATAAATAAATACTACGCGGCCTAGAGAACCGTTACCGCTGAAGCAGGCGGAACAATCTGGCGAGGAGTGAACAGTTGGAGGGGAATAGATTGCTGTCAGGTGTGTAGAAATGCCAGGAGCCAGGAGAAGGTAGACACACCCACGACACACACACATAGAGACAATCAGGGGAGGTGGAGACACAAGGGAGAACAGGGAAGACACAGGGAAACACAAGGGAGGGGAGAAGAAAAAGAAGAAGATAATTTCCTTCGGGACAATATTAAAAAAGATGAAGATGAAGTTGAAGTTGAAGAGATGGTGGACCTGATCACCTTATTTTAATCACTTGCTGTGTGGCTGAAAACACTGCTTAGTCCTGGAGAAGTAAAGTGGACGGTAAAAGAGCAGTAAAAAAAAAAGTGGTAAAAAATTGAAGAGTTGATCAGTTCATTATGTTTCTTTTGCCAGTAGATCAAGATTGTGCATGAATAAAACAGATTCTAAAGTGTCAATACCACCGATACTAATGCTATACTAAATAAAAAGTATTTGCTTCTGTTTCAGCTCAAATAAGAGTGGATAAGATTTTGAGCTCAAGTTTGTGAATTGCCAGAAATCTGCAGAAAAAAACACCTGATAATGATAAATTCTGAGTGGCCTTTCTCCTCCGTACCTGTCTGATCTCCTTACACCTAATATTCCATCCCATGCTCTGCGTTCTCAGAATACAGACATCTGCTCGTCCGTCTGTCCCCAGAGTTAAAAAGATGTCTGCTGGCTGCAGAGCCTTTTCCTATCAGGCCTCCTTCCTCTGGAACAACCTCCCCGCTGACATCAGACTGTCTGACTCCGCTGAGGACTTCAAATCCAAATTTAAAACTCATCTTCACTCCTTGACTTTCAGATAGGACCTTATTCTCTACAAATGATGTGCTGGCAACAAGTGGCAGCAAGTCCGCATAGCTAGTAGTTTTTTGCAATATATTTGTATATAGTAGTATATTTTTTGTCGATTGATGTTTTTTATTCTACGTCGTTTCGTCTGACGATGGAGAAATTAATGTACATAAAGGAAGAACTCCTGGCTTTAAAGTTTACCAGATATGGAGTTAAAGATCCCATACTGGCTGAGCTGAAGAAGCCGGTGGATGCAGAGCCAGGGCTAAAGCTAAAGGCTAGGAGAAGGAGATATAAGCCTTTTCTACCATTGATCCTCATGGGAAATGTCAACTCCCTGGCTAACAAGTGTGATGAACTGGAGGCACTTGTGAAGAACCAGCGAGCATATCATGAGTGTAGTCTCATGTGTTTCACGGAGACCTGGTTAAACGACAACACTCCCGACCGCTGTGTGGATTTACCCGACTTCACTGCAGTACGAGCGGACAGAGACGCCAGAGCAAGCAGAAAGAATAAAGGTGGAGGACTGGTTCTGCTTGTGAACAATAGATGGTGCAACCCCGGTCACATCACAGTGATGGAGAAGATCTGCTGTCGGGATATTGAACTGTTGGCAGTTGGTCTTAGACCGTACTATGTACCGAGGGAGTTCACACACATCGTCGCCATTGTTGTTTACATTCATCCACGAGCGGAGCCTGCAGTCGTGTGCGACGTCATTCACGAAACTGTTGCGAGAGTACAGACCCAGCACCCTGATGCATTCATTGCAATTTAACCATGTCACTCTCACGTCTCACCTGACTGTCCCACAAGGGAAACACTGGATCTGTTGTATGCAAATGTCAAGGAGGCCTACAATGCTTCAGCTCTACCACCACTTGGCAGATCAGATCATAATCTGGGTTTTCTTCAGCCTTCCTACAAGCCCTGTGTACTGAGGCAGGCTGCAACCACCTGCTCATTCAGGAACTGGACCCCGGAGGCCAGTGAGTCTCTAAAGGACTGTTTGTGCACAGATTGGAATGTCCTGTTGGAGTCACAGGATGATGATAAATGATAACAGCAAAGGACCCTGACCTTGATAGAATGGTTGAATGTAGCACGGACTACATTAACTTCTGTATGGACACTGTAATACCAGAAAGATCTGTACACTGCTTTCCAAACAACAAACCCTGGATCACCAGTAACATCAAGACCCTCCTAAACCAGAAAAAGGAGGCCTTCAGGGATGGAGACAGGGAGAAACTCAGGTGTGTGCAACATGAGCTGAAGAGGAGATTAAAGCAGGCGAAGGAGGACGACAAAAGGAAAGTAGAGAGGAAGCTGCAGCACAACAACACCAGAGAGGTGCGGAAGGGGATGAGAACCATCACTGGCTATAAAGAGAACAGCCAGGCAACATCAGGTGATGTGGACAAGGCCAATGAGTTCAGCCTGTTCTACAACAGGTTTGACACAGCCTCACCTGTTCTCTCTCCCACTGCTTCAGCTGCAGCTTCTCCTACAGCATCTCCTCCACAACCTGACGCTGCAGCTGCAACTCCCTCCACACTGGGGTCAAGTCTCCTGTCCTTTACAGCAGAGGTGGTGAGGGCGGAGCTCAAGAGGCTACGCCCTGGAAAGGCAACAGGCCCGGGTGGTGTGTGTCCGAGGCTGTTACAGGACTGTGCAGCCCAGCTGGCTGAGCCTCTCCAGAGGATCTTTAACTTAAGCCTTCAAACAGGGAGGGCCCTGGTCCAGTGGAAAACATCATGTCTACTTCTGGTAGACATGATAAAGCAGGACAACTAGCTGAGATAAATGACTACAGACCAGTGGCCCTCACATCACACATCATGAAGACCCTGTAGCAGCTGCTTCTCTAGGCCACAGGTTGAACGTGCACTAGACTCCGTACAGTTCACCTACAAAGAACATATTGCAGTGGATGATGCCGTCCTTTGCATGCTCCACAGGGCCCATTCTTACTTGGATGAGCCAGGTGGTTACATGAGGATGATGTTCTTTTTCAAGTGCATTTAACACCATCCAACCCCCATTCTTAAAGACAAGCTGGAAGGGATGGGGGTGGATCCCTGCTTCACATCCTGGATTGTGGATTACCTGACAAGACAACCACAGTATGTCAGGCTGGGTAACTGTGTCTCAGGGACAGGGCTGAGCAGCACAGTGGCTCCACAGGGGACTGTTCTGGCTCCCTTCCTGTTCACCCTGTATATGGCTCCATTCCTCAGGAGGCTCAGGTCCTTTGACGTCTGCAGTCAAATGCTGCACATGTTTTATCAGTCCGCGGTGGCCAGTGTACTCTTTTATGCTGCTGTCTGCTGGGGCAGCAGCATGTCTGACATGAACACAAAGAGACTGGACAAGCTGGTCAAAAAGGCTGGGTCTGTGCTTGGCAGGAGTCTGAACTCACTCAGGACTGTTGTGGAGAGACGCGTGCAATGTAAGATGGAGGCCATCTTGGACAATACCAACCATCCTCTCAACAACATTCAAGTGTGTCTCATGGTGGAATTGTTGGGTCTCTGTAAATAATATTATAGAGAATACAGTCTGTATGAAAAGTGCCCTGAGATAACTTCTACTGTGATTTGTCGCAATATAAAAAATAAAAACTGACTTGACCCACTTCAAATATAATGCCACCCGGAGGAAAAGTGATACGTCATCTCAGACATTGAGGTAAGTTCAAGATAAATAACATTATATTTTTAATGCCATATTAAGCCAACTACTAAATGCAATGGTGAAATGTCATATACTAGCATCTTACAATAATAACAGGACATTGCTACATAACTTAGAGATCGGGCTTTAGCCTCACTGAACAGTTAGCTTACATTTGTTGTAGCCAACTTTAAGTTTGTTTCTCTGTGTTAAACATGTATCCTTGTTAAAGCACATTGCCGTGCACATGTGATAGTCAAGTGTTAATGGATCCATGCAAATGTAGTGTCTTTGCAACATTTACTGGTTTTTAAAATGCTTAATGGATTATTTAGAAGAGTGGCTTTGGGCTTGAATAAAGTCTGAGCAGCAGCTTGTGCTATTTGCCAAGAGGCTTCCAAATGTTTTCTTTCCAAATGTATTAATGGTAGTTTATGACCTACTATACACACTTATTTGAATGTAAGATCACTGTCAGATAAAGCTGATTAGAGGTGGAGTTGGAGCCATTTTTGATTCAAGCCTATCAATCAACCCTAAACTGAGCTGAGTTCAATGGTATAACTCTCAAACCCATTAATTAAGGCAAGCATTGCGAAAACTTGAAAGGATATGATGTTCCACAAAACTGGAAGTATCTCGCAATAGTCTGGTAACATAGACTAAAAACATATAGGAAAGGCCCTCTGTAATGCCAGAGCATCTTATCATTATTGATAGATACAATAAAAATAGCCCCAGGTTTCTTTCAACACTTTGGTCAGGGTGAGTCATAGATCTATTGATCCATGTAGTAATGACTTCATGAGCTTCTTTAATGATAAAATTCTCATTAAAATCATCACCTCCTGTCAGCACCTGGCACCGACTTATCCACACAGGAATCCAGTTTTTCTCCCATTGACCACCAACGAACAATTCTTCATCTAAACCATCAACCTGTCCATTAAACCCCACCCCAGCTAGGCTACTTAAGGAAGTTTTACTCGTAGTTAGCGCTTCTTAATTGGTATAGTCAATCTGTCTGTTAACAGACTATGTGCCACAGTCCAGTAATTAGACATCCTCTAACAAAATGTAAATGTGATCTCTTAAACATTAGACCTCTGTCATCTAAATCTGTATTAGTAAACAATCTAATACCCGGTCATCATATTGATGTATTTGGTCTTACTGAAACCTGACTGTGTAATTATAAACATGTTAGCCTGAATGAATCCATTCCCTCCAGTCATATTAATACCCATATTCCTCAAGGCTCCGGCCAAGGAGGTGGAGTTGCAGCCATTTTTGACCCAAATCATATCTCATTCAAAAGCCTTGTTTTAGCCTTTCACACCCAACCTGATCAATCTGTCATTATTAACAGGCTATATACAATACTCCTTTAATGTAGCTGTAATTGAACATCCTCTTAAAAAGCTTACTGATCCAGGGGTTTTAGCCAATAGACTGGTATCTAACTTTAACTTTCTCTAAGATCCTGGAGAAAACAGTCACCAATCTGTTTCTACATAACATTAGTTGATTTCAGTCAGGATTTATAGTTTATCATAGGATAGAGACAGCACTGGTGAAAGTTACAGATGATCTTCTACTTGCATTGGACAAAGGACTTGTCTCAGTTCTTCTTGGTAGACCTTATTGCTGCATTTGATACCACTGACCATCACATCCTGTTACAGACACTGGAACATTTAATTGACATTAAAAAAAACACACAAAGCTGCTTTAAGTATTAGATCGATTTCAGTTTGTACATGTTAATCATGAATCCTCCATGCATGCGGAAGTTAGTCATGTGCCAGAGTCAGAGTTCCACAAGGCTCTGTGTTTGGACCACTACTATTCACTTTATATATGTTTCCTTCAGTCAATATTATTAGGAAGCATTCCATAAACTGTCATTGTTATGCAGATAATACACAGTTGTATGTGTCAATGAACCCTGATGAAATGATCAGTTTGCAAAACTTCAAGCATTCCTCAAGGACATAAAAACCTGGATGACTTCCTGCAATTTTCTGCTATAAACTCAGACAAGATATATAATTATATATACAATATATATACTTTCCCATTCTGCGCTCTCACACTTTTAGACCTCACTGTACTGTTGAGAGAGCAAACCACACGTTTCTGACATTGAACTGGTTAAGGGATGTAAGATGTAAGAGTTAATTACACTGCCTTATTAAGCTGCTTTTGTTCAGCTAAAAGTAGTTGCAGCTAAACACCACAGGTCTGGTATTTGCTGACAGGTACAGTATGGTGGAGCTCAGGGGAACTGCCTCATATTACAGAATAACAGTGACCTTTAAACATCCCATCAGGCACCCTGGGTGTTCTTGGTAAAAACATCTGTTACTGTAGCTCAAAGCCACACACCGCCACCAACACCAGAACTCACTGTCCCGCTCTGCTCAGTTCAGTTATGCTCTAAAAACCTCACACAACTTTTTGAGGGGACTGCAGGATTTTGCATAATACATAGCATGACAGAGGCCATACTCTTCTTTACTGTCTGCTGGACTTGGATGGCTTGTTTCTCTCGGAGATGGGGTTCAACAATCAGACTGTCTGCCATTTTCAAACACATTTTTTCTTTGCCCACGGCTGATAAGCTTGATATTTCTGCACTGGGTGTACATCTCAACAGAAGGCAGCTAGTTTGTTTACAGTGTAAAATCAGGATTACAGAGCATGAGACTTTCGGCCCACTGGCCTCGCTGTGACTCTGTCCGCATGCAATGCTGGACAAAAACAGGCTTTGTCCCAGAAACGTAGCTTGGAACAGTGCTGCCCCCGATTTGGCCACTGTGAGAAACATCAAAACAATTATACTGAGGCTTAAAGCGTCAGACACTGCAAGAAGTTTCTGCTGCAAATATACAAAAGTGCTGTGGTATGGAAAGTTGTGCTTCACAGACACATGGCATGTTTGAGTATTTGTCAAAAGGAACATCAAGTAGAACAATTTCCTATTTAAAGGATAATTCCAGTTTATTACAGTGTGGTAGTCGTCATTTGTATCTGTTGTAATTGTTCTGGATCATGTAAGAAAGACAGAAATAGTTGTTTTTAGTGTCTAATAGTTACTGTGCTGTTGCTGTGTTTCAATAAAGAACTATTAAAATACAGAACACACGTTTTACTTCCTGTTGCTCTCTGCTGTTTCAGGTTAAATCATCAAACCCATATGCACGTTATTACCATGGCAACCAAACAATCTGATTCATACTGTGTATTTGAGTGAATTTACTAATTTATTAATCTCCATTCAGCCATTTCTTCCATCCAGAGTGATCCAAACTCCCACATATCAGACCTTCATTTTACATAATCAATAGAGCTAGCTGCAGAAATCAGATTCAAGTTGGCCCAAACTATGTAATAAGATGTTTTATGATAAAAAATATTTTATAATAATAACAAAATGTATATATGTATATGCACCCTAGACCTTTGTTTCAGGCATTCAATAAAGATAAGATAGACAACTAAGATACACAAGCCAAATGTTACTTTCATTATGAGCATTAGTTTAAAAAACAAAACAAATATAGTATTAATATGATAATTAATAAAATAATTAATAGAATAATTTTAAATTTTTGTAATAATTAAATAAATAAACAAAAAGTTTAATGCCGCCATAGAAACAATCAGCATACAGTAGTTTGTTATATTTCTTTACATCAGAGGCTAGCAGTTCCTGTTTGCACTCTCATCACCGATGCCAAGAAACCAAACTGTATTACTTTTAATACTGAGGAAAATATCAAAATATCAACATGTTGAAATATCATGTTATTATCTGCCTCTTTCTTACATCAATTCGTAGCAGATTTACAGATGTTTATCCAACATCAGAGCTGTTCATGTGACTTGACTGAGTTATGGGTCTGAGAGGAAGACGTGCGACTTTGTTGTAACTGTTGTCAGACTGGTTCAATGGTTCACCCAACAGTTGTTCAGTTGGCAAATGCTGCTGATATCAAAGCCAGAAAGTTAGAGTATGTTTAGCTTCTGCATTGTGACTCATTTCCAAATGTAACAGAATACCATCATATCATTGTTTACAAGATAGATTGAAATCAAATCCTTACAAAGATATGGAGCTGTAGGCTTGTGGGTAGTTGACGTGATGTGGCCTTTTTGGGGTTCCAAGCATCAAACACATATAAGCAGAAATTAAATTTGTTTAATATTGGTCAGAACATTCTGTTTTGTGTGAACATACTGAACATTTGTGCAATTCATCACTAATTTTTTCACAATTTTCAACAAAACATTAAAAACTCATGTGGTCTGATTGTCCCAGGCAAGTTTCATCATAAAGTTTAAACTTGAATAAAAGTAAGAAAAATAAAAGCTACTCTCAGTGAAGGATGATAACACAGATTTGTGAGTCCAGCTCTGATCAAGAAGACTTTGTCCCAGTAATGGATATGATATGATGTGACACCATATTGGGATATTCAAATTGTGGTTTTATATCATGGGTGGGATTAGCTAATCACATTTGATTGGATACATTTACATCTTAATTTAAACCTTTTAACGTTTTACAGGAAGACAAAAGAGAAGGATTTTGATATTTTAAAAAAACTATTTTTTTGACACCTATTTAGCATGTAACAAGTGATACAACAATTAACACGGAGACACAGGATTAGAGTCTGGGAAATGTATTTTTCATTTCACAGTTTCTTTAGGCCGAGACGAACGTGCCTTCAGCAATCTGTTAAACTGCACTGACAGCCACAGCAAGCAGCAGTTTGGCAAATGTTTCAATGGCCGATTCAACGTGGAGGCCTATGTGTGTCAGTCAATGAGATGTGACAAAAAAACAAAAAAAAACAAATCTGTTTTGGCCAGACAGAGCTGTTGGGATGTTAAAAAGAAATCCACTTGAAGAAAAAAGTTGTGGATAATTATATTTCTCTTTTTATTCCACCTCCTAGGTTTCTCATGTTTGCCTTGTAGTGAATTTCTCCGTGTGCTTCAGCCTCCTTCTTCTTCCTTTCTTTTCATGCAAATTCTTGAGGGGTAACCCACCAACGCCGGCTGTCCCGCTGATCATTTCTGGCACTTAAACAATCATTATTCTTCTCCCTCTGTATAGCCTGAAAATTATACTTCTAACACTGACCAAGCTGTTTTTTTCCCCCTGCGTTCTCCAGGACTCACAATTATCGATCAAATAAAAAAAAAAAAAAAAAAAAAAAAAAAGGCCTAAATGCCAGCAGGGAATACACACTCCAGCAGACAGATTTATCAAAGGTTGGCTGTTAATGAAGTCACACCGGGCAGACGGAGTAAAAAAAAAAAACAAAAAAAAACTGTCAAAGTGACATGCAGGGATCTCAACTAAGAGACCAGAAATGATGTAAATTAATTGATGCCCTTGTGATTTGCTTTGATAATCGTTTTAATGTCGCTGCCATCCCGAAAATGCTTACGGAACATTTACACAAATTTTTATTGTTGTGAAAATTTCCGTGCAGACTGTGTTCGTGATTCAGTGGGTTTGATGAAAAGACCAAAAGACCTTGTCAGATCAGGACAGCCTCTGGCAGAGTTTCCTGTCTCGCGCTGGTAGACTGGTAAGAGTGTTTTCAGCCTCCCAGTCACGGAATTTGGACGACTTTTACTTTCTGCTGCGATCCTGTGATGGTGCACGTCCCCTGCATAACGCACCAGTCAGCATGTGTGCACACTTTGTGTGTGTTATTTCTGTGCTTGCATGTATGCATATACTGCATGTGTGAGCAGGTATACATGTCTATGTGTGTGTGTGTGTGTGTGTGTGTGTGTGTGTATGTGTGTGTGTGTGTGTGTGTGTGTGTGTGTGTGTGTGTGTATGTGTGTGTGTGTGTGTGTGTGTGTGTGTGTGTGTGTGTGTGTGTTTGTATGTGTGTATGGTGGTAGCGTGAGCAGCAGTGTATGTTTTCAGTGCTTCCGTGACTTGCCGGGAAGCCCCCTGCTGTGCTGCTGAGTGCCTCCCCTTCAGACGCATTAAAATAAGATGAGTGTGTGTCCGTGTGTGTGTGTGGGGTGTGTGTGTGTGAGCTAGATAGAGATAGTAAAAGAACAGAGAGTTAAAGGAGAGATTAAAGGATTGCAAACACACACATCGCAAGGCGGATCCGTGTGCGCAGTAACACTGCACACATGCAAACATGCCTGTATGTCTGTCTGTGTCTGTGTGTGTGTATGTGTGTGTGTGTGTGTGTGTGTGTGTGTGTGTGTGTTTGTGTGCAGGAATGTGTGCGTTGTAGTCCCTGCGGGCCATTAAACTAAGATGAGTGCCATGTTGGATAGCAGAGAGGGAGAGATAGCGGAGGAAGAGGGAGGAGGAGGAGGAGATGTGTACATGGTGGGTAATTGGCTCTTAAGTGCAGCACACGTCTTTACCCAGGAGCCTCTCCTCTCCGCTCCTCTCATGGCTGCTGTTTGTTGGGCTGCAAACTCCGTCCACTTATCTCCTCAGCCAGCAATCACTACAACCTTAAACACACACACTCTTTATCACTGACTTACATGTTTTCTTCCGCTCTGCTATTCTGTCTGCCTCTATTCTTACTCCTACTCTCTCTCTCTCTCTCACACACACACACACATTCACCAGAGCACCAGCAGAGTACATGAATACAAAGCACAGAAAATACTTTTATATAAAATCTTTAATTTTTACCATTGGAATTGTTCATCATCATTCCCTCCTTAGCTTAACCTTTAGCTGGGATTATGTTTATGGAAAGCATCCAATTCATTTGAATCTTTGTTTTCCTCTTTGATCATTAAAGGGTTATTGCACCAATTTTAGACATGAAGAATAGTTTTCCATTCAAGGAGAGCACGCACCAGTCAGCCTGTAAAAGTGGTTGTATGACGTTGTCTGTGTGTAGGAGTTTGTAAAGTCTAAGAAAATAACCCTGATGATGTCATCATCTTGGGTTTAGTGTCATCAAATTTATAACAGAAAGCCTGCAAACCGTTTATAAGATGCATTATGGGAATTGTAAGATTTAATGTTTTTGGATTCCATGCTCGAAACTAATCATCAGGAGCGGAGTGCACCATTTAGACCTAAGCCCTGTATGTGTTGCGCGAAAGTCAGACTAGTCTCCATGGCAATAACAACTGGAAAATGATTGATCACACAACCAAGAAGAAAAACAATGGCAGTGCATCTTGTTCACAGAATAAATAACGAAAGGGAATTAAGATGAGAAAGTGTCATCCATGACAAACCCCACTGGACGTCTCTTCAGAGAGTGAGCTGATGGAGAGGTTTCACTTTGGCAGACGAGCCCTGTTTGAGCTAATGGAGGAGCTCTCCCCTCAACTACAGCATTGGTCAAAAACATGCAGTTGGAGTGTGTTAGAGTGTGTTGCTTAGCAACAATCATGTATTCACCAAACAGCAACCTTTGAGGCTGAAAAATGAAGCCAACACAGAAGTGCCAAAAACTGCAGTTCGTCTAATGACCACTAGTCCGGCTCCAAAATGAATCAATCCCCATAGACTCCCATGTTAAAATGTCCAACTTTACAGCAGAAATAAACATGTTTACAGCCTGGTATAAAAACTCTTTTGGTCTCTGAAGCTAATTTCCTCCTTCATGAAATCTGTTTATATAACTCACCTGTAAGTTCTGTATAATTGAGAGTGTGGAGTCTTTGAGTGACAGGTGGGTGAGTGTATGTTTTCCACAAACCAGCATGCACTTGTGCATTTATGGATAAGCTGGAAGTTAGGGGCAGACTCAGGCGCTGCCAAGATGGCGACGGTGGAACAGTTCACTCTGAGCTTCAAAACTTCTCTTCAGACACCTGTTTGTGACGTCACGGAGGCTAAGTCCATCTTTATTTAGAGTCAGGGGCGCTGCCAGGGATTTTGGGCCCCATGAAAATATATCACATTGGGCCCCAGCACCACAAGCCATGCCAACCCTGTGCAGTTGCTGTAACCACACCTCCAGAATCCAGTCGACCCACTCAAAGCTTTAAATAACTGGACCTCTGCAGACCTCTCTTGTAGTCCGATATGATATTTACTGACAGACAGTGAGCTGTGAAAATATAACACTGTGCACACATGATGCATGAAGCATTCTGCATACAGTGGAATTCACTATTTGATGCAAGACTGATCTGATACCCTCTATAAAAATGCAAAAGACCAACTTTTACAGTTTAAATATAATTTTAATGATAAAAGTCTTAAATGGGAAAAAAAATTCTTACATACTTACATACTATAGGCTTTTTTTGTTTTAAATAATAATTATTATGTAGAAATAATGAAATAGTTTGGATTCTTGCCATTTAATTATTTTTCATTTTTTCAGAATAATTAAAAAAAAGCCACTGACGCCTTGCAATTCAGCTGTCAACTGACATGTCATTCAACACAGTGCTGCCTGCTCACCTTCTTCAGCCGGGAGTAGGGATGGCTGAATTAGGGGATGGGGAGACAGGGCTGCTGAGCCTGAAGCTGCTGAAGATGCATCTGTTGGACCTGGCACCAGCGGCCGCAGGGACAGTTGATTTAGCATGAATAGGTTGCAAAAAGTTTAACTGCATTGATTAAATGTCGGCTAAAAGAGGAGTGAAATGGGGCTCTTCAGAGGCTCACCTGGTAGAACACATACCATTACAGCACATACCATTACAGCAGTGGTTTGGGTTTGAATCCAACCCACGGCCCTTTCTGCATATCACCCCCTCTCTCTCTTTATCCCCCAGCCTTCCTGTCTCTCCCTCACTTGTACTCTAATAAAACAATATTTAAAAAGCAAACATCTCAAATTTTCTGTGAGGAAATGAGGTAACTAATGTTATGGGAGCAACAGTAGCCTGTAAACCCACTTTTGTTTTTGAAGAATTGGGTGGTTTGGGGGCAGGACCGAACCATTTCATGTAATAGAGGGGGGTGTTGGGCAATAGACTCTCTGGATGTTGTTGTTTTTTGTTTTTTTTTACTAAAAACAAGTAAATAAAAAGAAAGCTTTTTGTTAGTAAATTGTAATTAAAATACTATATTAATGAATGTAGGCTAATAATTTAATATTGGAAAAAATGACCTAATGATCTCATTTTTATCAGGACCCCTGTCCATCACAGGCCACTCACCATAACTTTTAACCCCCATACAGCGCCCGTGTTTACAGTCTATAGTGTTCACTTGTGTTAACACACAGCTGGTGCACTCTGCTCCAGGATACCTCAGAATGTGCTACATCATATTCTTTTTTAAATTTGTCTTTTGTGATTCCCCTAATTTTGTTTATTTATTGACATATTGATTATGTTGTGGCGAGAAGTGGTGGATCAAAAAGAGGAATCAGATGACCAAGACACAGGTGTCGGAGTGGGATGTCTCTCTTTATTCAATGCGGCCTACTTGCAGTCACAGACCTTAGACCAAAAGAACCCCCTCACAGAATCAGACATGATCTTTTGTATCTCAGTTAGCTGTGTGTGTGTATGTGCATCCTGTTTTTCCAAAATTTTGGCTTCGTAATACTATTCTTGCCTAACTGTTGACCAACTCTTGTATGCTGTTGTTCCTGGCGAATGTCCAGGTCATGGTGTTCTTTTCTGGCAGAACACCATGACACTCTCCCAGATCGCTGTTCTCCTCTTACTTGGTGATATGCTTTGCCTGGTTACCCAATCATCCTGTTTTCCAGATGTTTCCTCCAAACCTAAGTATTTTGACCTGCTCAGTTGACCGCTCAACCTTATCTTTGTTATTGTTCCCACACTGGCTCTTGAGCTCTTCTCACACAACTTTGGCCTTATAATTCTCCTACAATTGATTGATTGATTTGATAGGACAGAGGTAGACACAGCCAAGCTGATTATCAGAGCAACACTGTTTTCAAATCAAGTTTATCAAATCAAATGATAAATTATCTATTATTCAAGACACATGCATTTCATCACTTCAATTATCAATTTGTAAGCATTTTTTATCACTTTTATTTTTTATTATTTGTTGTTACTCCGACCCTTAAAGCCACATTCCTGAAATAATAAATAGCACATTGTGTGTTGTGAATGATGAATGATGAATGATGAATGATGAATGTAAGACAGAGAAAATGATGAAACTGTTTTCGTTTTCAACACATGACGACTGTTTTAATCAAATCGGCTTTAAACTGATCAAATAACTTGATCATTTATCTCTCCATTCTTCATCTCACAGCCATTTTCACCACTACATTATTTAATTTAGATGCATTTTCATCACCTCCGTTTTTTTTTTATCCATTCACTTTTCTTACCCCCACCCATCTTTGCTTATTGTTAAGTCTTGGTTTGATTTTATGACAAGATATCAGCAACACACACTGCTTGTTTTTCATTTGAGTTTCCCTTAACGCATCGGCAAGGCAGAGCTCTCAAAAACTGATGGATTAACTGTCTCAATCTGGAGTAACATTTCTTAAAGCTGATCTTTGAAGTGCAATGATATGGACGTAAACTTTTACTGAATAACTGCAAGGAAAACAATGTAAAGACATTTGTAAAGAGGCAGGAATGTGAAGGTCATATGATTTGCAATGTAATACGGTCTGATATGATTTTACTTGTGATCTTATCACAGGCAATTAAGTTTCAGAAAGGCTTTTCCAGTGCATCAACCCAATCACTCATTCTGCAATATTTTTGCAATGGCAAAATAATATTATTTTTTCAACAACTGTGCAAAAGTATTCATAATATCTTTTCATTGTTATACTGTATATAAGTCTAAGTAAACTATATATATGTTGTCCATATAAAACCACCTCTGCATATTGCAGCAAATAGCTATTTATAGAACTGTATTTATTACAGCTTTCTTTGCACTCCGCACTACCACAACCCTGCATGTGTAGTACATGTTAACAGTCTGACCTGCAGTACATATATGTTGCTCAGCTCTTAAAATCTACAGTATATACTCAGGTTTGCTTGTGTAGCTTTATATTTTTATTTAGCTGTACGTCTTGATTTTATCCTCATGTTTACCAACCATATACACCTTGGCCCTGTTCAGACTTGGCGTTAACATCCATGTGTGGACAGCTCTCAGTTCAGGTGTGAACGCACCCGAGACGCATTGAGGACGCATTTAAGATCCGATCACTCAGACCACATGCAGAGGTGGTCTGGACTCTGGACCACGTGTGTCCACATTCTTTGCGCAGTGTGAACGTGAATGAGTCCTGGGCCACAATGAAGGAGCAGCTACTCTACTGACGTCCTCTGAGTCTGATTAGTCCCAACAGTTTATAATGAACTGAGAATATTTGACTATCTCAAAAGTAAAGACCTATTTCATTATAAGACCTGTGCACAGTGCACGCTCTCTCTCACACAAACACATTGACAACAGACCCGTCTGTCATAGTCAAATTGGCAAAAAACAACAATACATACCTGTTTATTTGCATATAGAGCGAGGAATTGAGATCAGTGTGGTGGACGCATTTTAAAGCCGGGTGTAAACTGACGTACGTAGAGCTGTCCACTTGTGATCGGATGCATTTTCATGGCAGGTCTGAACAAGGCTAGAGAGAAACCGATCTAGTTAAGTTTAGTGGGCTGTCCCAAAACACAACGGTGGTCTGTGAGAGTTGACAATAAAACGATTTTTTGTGGTTGCAGCAGTGCTTTTCTCACCCAGCTAACCTTCAGGTTTTAGAGAACAGAGGATAATGTGAAGCTCTTATGTGCAGAATGTTAATGTGTTCACGCATGTTTAAAATTGTTCTTCTAGAATATGTTTAAAAACTGCTGTGTGTGTTGGTTTCAGCTTCCAGATCAGGTCAGATCTTATTCTGACCTTTTTGATTCCACCACTAAAAGATGCCAAAGTCAAACAGCATCAGATCCTCCAAACGGGGGCTGTATGTTCCATTCTGCTAATGTGTTAAATATTATTTTGGTCTTTTACAGAAACCTTTGCAACATTTTCCTTACACTGCCTTTTCATACTGGCTTTAGAAGAAATAATGTGTCCCATTCAGTTGTTTTTCAAAATCAGTGACTGCTCAGGTTTTTCAGGGCTTTGAGGTTTACTAACCTTTCTATCGCGGGGATTGAGCAAGCTGCTTAAATCTAAACTTCCATTCAACGCCACTCCACCAATGTAGGTCACCTGACAACCTAAACTGACAAGATGACTTATCTGCCCACAAGCGGCTGATTACAGGAGGCGTAGGTGGCAACCTGGCAAACTGGCCACATTCCGTCTGGCTCTCACCTACACCTGGCCGTCCTGGAGCATTATGGATTTGAATCTGGTCCATGACCTTTCTCTGGTCCCCCCCCCCGTCTCCCATCATTCCATGTCTGCTAATGAAGCAGACATGGAATAAAACTGCTGCTAGGAGAAGCGTTGAAAGATAATTTACTGCACCTCCGCTCTCTTCCAAAACAGAAATAAACCTTTAGCGTGCTCCCTATTTCCTAAGATTCATACCAGGTATCATCAGGTGCAGACACACACATAAAAAAAGCAGCAAACATCAGTTTCCAAATCTGTGGCTCACCTGAGTACAGTATGTTACAGAGTTTGCTTGAAATCATGAACTTTAGTTATTTTTCTTCAGCAGAGACAATGTGGTGGCAAAGACTTTTTGTCCCCTAGGTGCCCCTTAAATAACATCTGGCGAGCAAAAACCAGGGGACCCAACAAGCTGCAACGTTCTCGTCCTCATATGAAATTAAAACCCAAATTATCAGTTTATTCCCTTCAAGCATCACGCGTCCTTGTGTCAGATCATCCCTCAAAGCGAGCAGCGATGGATGCGGCAGGATAACACCGGCACGTGTAAATGCGTGACTTCCGTGTCTCCGGGTTGTCAAACCTTCACATTACAATATCATGACACATCAGAGCCATGAATGATTGAAGAGAAAAGCGAGCAGCACATTCGAGGCTAATTCAACCCATCTAAAAGTCCCATCATCCCTCTGTCCCTGTTTCCCCCGTTGGTAATAAAAGCACCAGACTCCCGACTTAAAGTATTCACGGAGGAGAGATAAGCCCCTCTGCTCTGGGGAGAAGGAAAAAAAAAGAAAAAAACAACCCTGCAATGATAAACAGCTGCTGGAGAAAAAAATAATATTCTTCAACAGAGTGAAAGAAAAGGCTTATGTTTATGATTTCTCAAAACAACTTTATTTCTGACCTCTCCATAATCCCCAGAAAGTCTTTCAATTAGAGAATGGCTGAGATTCCCCCTATTACTGAGCGCCCTGCTCCCAGACAGACTGGGGAGAGGGGAGATAATTGGCCAATAAAAATGTAAATAGGGTGGTGGAGCAAACCAGCATGTGATGTGGAAGGGGGTGGGGGGGGGTAGTGTTGGTGGGGGATGGGGGGGGGTGTTTGGGATAATCCACTGTGACAGGTTGTGTTGGTTTTGTTGGTTGCTAATTGGATGCTCGCGGAGTTCTCTTCTGCACAAATACCATAATACCACACAGGCGTGATTACTGAAGGCCGGCCGGCCACAGAGGAGTTTGTTGGGACCCCCACCCCTCACCTCCTGGACGATGGCTTTGAGTAACAGGTGAAACTGTTGAATGACATGATTTGATTTGTTAAGGTAAAAAAAAAAAAAAAAAAAGTTAGATCTGTAATTTGCTGTGACAAAAATCTGATATAGTCAGGTGAAGTTTGGCTCCAGTAACCTGGGTGTGAATTTGTGCAGTGTGTGCAATTACATATTTATGGTAGAACTTATTTTGTAATTGATAAATGTCACACTGGTTGTCTACACGTCAGCTTTATAAATATTTTTGATCAGTTTTAATTAAGCTGTGTTAATAAATTCTATTTTATTTCCTAGTTTTCACATTTTAAGCCTAATTTGGACCAATGGAAGTCGGTTAATCACTCTCCCTTTAGCGCTGTTGTTGGTCTTTAACTTTAATGCTCCAATGGGTTCACCTCCTTGTTGTCTTTCTGCTGTTTGGTGCTGAGCAATTTGTCCACACTTCACTTAGTTTTAAAACACATCACTTTTGCTATGTTTACATCCACACTGCTCCGTTCACACTACATTTTCTGAGCCACTAAAATGGCAACTTTAGTTTGAAAAGTCTGGACGGGGCAGAAATGGAGACTTTTGGACACGACGGCACAGACACCCACCTCGCCTCCTGATTGGATCTTATCAGTCACGACTACCACTGGTGAATGCAACATAACAATTCACAAACGTTGCTGACCCTGCTGTCTTTGCTAGCAGCTGTTTAGTTCAGTTCTGCATTTTAATGCTACAACTGTCTCTGCTGTTCCTCGTTTGCAGTATTTTCTGCAACCGACCAACTGCAGAGTCGACAATCTGCTTCCTGTTTCTGCTTCCAGTGTGCATGAATGGTCATGTGATTTGTGTTTGTGTGAACAGAGATTGTCTTCGTTTTAAAACACTCTTTTAAAATGAAATGAAAATGAAATTAAAATGAAAATAAAATTTTGACATCAGTCAAATGCTCTTTTAATATCAAAGAGAAAGATGGAACCAAACAGAGTCAAACCAAGACAAACAAAAAAAAAACAGAAACAGAAGAAAATAGGTAAATAAACAAACAAACAAACAAAAAAACAGCAGACAAACAATCAATTCCAAATCCATTGTATATTTTCAAAAATGCTCTGCGTATTATTTCCTCATTTCATGAAAAGTAGATAGAGCAAAATGGGCAAATACAAAATGGAAAAACCTTTCAGAAAGACTGGAGCAAATTAGTTTTTCTCTCCCATGTGAAGTGACATCGCTCGGTCACCAGGCTGAGGATTTTGTTGTGTGTGTGTGTGTGTGTGTGTGTGTGTGTGTGTGTGTGTGTGTGTGTGTGTGTGTGTGTGTGTGTGTGTGCGCGCAGCCATATTCAAATGTGCAAATGTGTGTGTTTGAGGCCTTTGTCAGATGGGAAGAGCTCTTCATTAAGGAGCTGTGTTGAGGGAGAGTCCTTCCTTTCCAGTTGTTTGTCCTGATGACAATTCACTCACAAACTCACTCACAAGTGGCGGAACACACCGTTGAACTGACTTTAATCACCGATCTCATCGTATTTACTCTAGCCTTCATATCTCACAGATCTCCCAGCATGCCACTTTGATATTTTCATCACTCAGGAGAAACAGAGGAGTCGGCGTACTTTGAAATCATAAAGAAAGGGAGAGCACTCGACAGTTCCTTTTGAAAAACAAAGAAACATGGTAAGGGATGGAGAGGCAAACAAATAGCTGGTAAAACAAATAGCACTCCTTCACATATTCCCAAACAAAGGCGTCGTAATCCTTCACAAAATTCGGAGGAAATCCTCTCTGAATCGGAGGATCTGTTTCTAAAACCAGGACCTGCGTGTCTCCCGTGCTGCGTTCACATTTCTCTAGAGGCATGTACGTTTTAACCAAGTGATGTTAACATTGCAATGACAGGAGTAGAAATAGAAATTTAGGAAACAAACAGCTTAACAGGAGGTACGTGAGTAAGTGGACCTTGAGTTGAAACCGTTTTGAGGTCAAGCTCAAACAATATTTGATTTTCACGTGACTGTGAGGAAGAAAACCGGCCGAAAACCTCGTCTCATCACAGTTGTAGTTCTGTCAGGGCTTCTCCCTCAACCCATAATCCTCCAGTGTTGCAAACTGTGCACTATAACGAGGGTTACCATAGTTACTCCCCCTACGTCTCGTTTCACCCCCAGCGCACACATCCCCAAAATTCCCTTTGTGGGTCAATCTTGTGTGGGATTCCCACACAAGAGCGAAGAGAAACACTTCCACACGTGTCGCCACATGGTGCGTCTCCCAGGATCCATGCGCCACTCAAACAAAACCAAACCACTGACAGGACCAAATGTGCACCAGAGTCCAATCACCTGATCAGCGCGCCGCATGTCAAACTAAACAGGTAGTACTAAGCTCTGCGTTTACCAAACAAACAGACATATCAGAAATTAACTTTATTAACTATAGACGAGGACCAACTTTGTCACAGCCTGGCTCTCACAGCTCTTACAGGAGGGAGACGCACCATTTTAAGAAGCAAAAATAAGTAGTTTATTAAACAGAACGCAACTTCAAGAGGGCGTAACTTTAATTTGTCCAAATCACAGAAACAACGGTAGCTGGACCGACCTGACCCAAATGAACCGCAAAAACACGGCGGTGAAGGCCAGTGAGGAGTGAACAATTTACAGGAGCTGACAGCAACTACAGTCGTAGCTCTGAGAGTGTCATCACAACCTTTGCGAGTAAAAAAAAAAAGCGATTTACGTCCTCCATCGCAAGCTAGTAGTGAATTGTTAGGAACCAGCTAAAAGGAAAAACTTTCTGTGTGTAGACTGCAGCTTCATTTGACACGACACTTTAGTAAACTTACAAACTCCAGCCTGAGACAGCAGCCATGCCACGCAGCAGCCAAGTCATATCGTCATCGCAATACTCAACAGTGTCACGGCACATCGCAGGTTTTTCCTGGTGTCGCGCAGGGCTGCTGCTTAGCTTATGTCAGAGCCTCAGATTGAGACGCCATGGTCGGTAAATGTGTCTTTTTAAAACTGATTCAGTTGTATTACTCTGCAGCTAGTTAGCACGGCTGCCGTGCATAAACCCCTTTCACAGTGGACCAGGAGGAACAGCGTGACGATGTAATATGGAGTGGGCGTAGACTATAAGTATTTGCCGTGTGCAGACAGATCGTTTTGTGAAGTCTTCATCAACGTAGCATGTAGCAACAAGCATGCTGGAGGTCTCCATGAGGATCTAATCCTTAACAAAAAAATGTTTGTTTTGTTTTTTTGACTGAACAAATAATTCACTTTTGACAGACAGGTCTGCAGACTGAACTGTGGACAGTGCAGCCGTTCACTGAGCCTACAGAGACGATATGATGCCAGAGTGTGGACAGTGTTAATCTCTCCATCTTCTCCTCCCTTTACGTTTTTTAGATCTCTCATTCAGCAGGTTCACCAGACCCCTGAGAAAAGTCTAACCTCGGCATGAACCCGCATCTCACCTCAAATATGACAGCTTACACTCCCCTCTCATCTCCCTGTTCTGCTCTCGCTCTGACACACACACACACTCATCTCAGTTTCCCTCTCATCTCAACACACACATGCACGAGAAAGTTTCCAACTTCTCTCTTCCTGTCTCTCTCTGTTTCTCTCTCTCTCTCTCTCTCTCACACACACACACACACACACACACAGGGGAGCTCAACTTTGAGAGGAGACAGTGAGAGGGAGGAGGAGATAGTAGAGGGAAGAAAGAGCTGGAGAAATGAAAGATCTTTCACTGTGACCTTTGATGGTGACAAGAGTGAGAGAGGCGCCATACAACCGCTGTCTTTACCTCTGTCGCAGCCTCTCTTCCTCTCCCTTTCCTGTTGAAAAATTTGGATGAAGAGCGACTCATGTTTGCTTGAAGATGTGAGAGGAGTTGTGTTTTGAAGTCGTGCCAACTGAAATAATTCTGTATTTGTTGCACCGTGTTGTGTAGCTTCAGCAGACACACAAAGTATTTGATTTGGACTGGATCTAGATATTTTGGCTGTTCTGGTTTTGTACAAGATCTACATCAAATAAACAAGATAAAATACAAAAAAAGAACACATACTCTGAATATACTTTGTTTTTCTTTCTTTGTATTCCATCAACCAGATGTTGACATTTGGACAATTGATAACTCTGTCCTGCTGGTGGCGCTAAAGGCAAGATTAGGGGATTACCAGAGTTATTAGAACGCATCCCGTTGGTGTCAGTGTGGCAGGCAAACAGGATGGAGGACCCAATGCAAACCATAAAACCAGGAAATGCAGATGCAAGATTTATTAATGTGTCAAAAACACAATAGTCTTACTTAGAAACAGAAACAAAAGTCAGGTGTGGCAGGGAATCCAAGGTCCATGAACAAAACCAAAAACTCAGGAACTTGCTGTTCCTCGTTCATAGTATTTTCTGCAACTAATCAACTGCAGAGTAGACAATCTGCTTCCTGTTTAAATCAACACGCACGTGCCCAGTGTACGTGAATGATGGTGTGTGTGTGGGTTTTCCGGTGTGATTTTATGGATGGAGATCGTTTCTGATACGGAGATAAAACAGTTGTCTGGACGGACATCGTTTGTGGACGTAGCCAAAGACAACAGGGAGCACAGAGACTAAGTACACACAAAGGGAGCAAGTAAAAAGACACAGATGTAACACACTAGGGAGGGGCAGACAATCACATAGGTGGGAAACTGGACCAAGACAGACAGGAAGTGCAACAAACATGGCACATACAAGGTAAGTAATTTCAAAGTAAAATTGGACATGAACAAAGTGTCCAAACACAGTTATACCATGACACTGGGGACCATGAAAGACTGTACAAAGCTTTTTGGCAACACACTAAACAGTTGAGATATGTCAATCAAAACCAAACCAACTGTTGGACTGACACTGCCATCTGTACATCCGTATTCAGTCATTATAACGTGGCAAATACCTTATTACCTGAAGAGAGCCGTTGCATTTGTGTAAGTATTACACCCCTAGTAAAATACCTGCTGGTCTAACATCATTAACAAAATACTTGAAGGACTGTAACATCTGCACTTTTGAAATATTATAAATAAACCTTACATGAATTTTAGAAACAGCTTACTGTCAGATTGATATGCAGCAGTTTGGACTCAATCCTCTCACTTTTTATTTTTGAGAGGGCTGCTCTGTCTTAAATGTCTTGTGTGCGTGGGTGTGTATCCATCCCTGCAGATGGAGAGCTCAAAATAGTTCTAACACATAGCAGTTAATGAGCGGCTTCCCTGGTCTGATGTGTTGTGCTGTGTCATGCTATTTTAAGAATAAAGCGTTTCTAATACACGTACACACACACACACACACACACAGACATTGATGTTCAGTAATTGATGTTGCACCTTGTCACCAATTAGTGTTTCTCTCGGTTATTTCTAATTCCGGCTCCTGTGTTTCCTCCTGTTCCTGTTTCCTCCTCTAATTCTCAGTGATGTTTCGTCTTCCTCTCGTGGCTTCCACAAAGTCAAAGTGAGACGTTCGTGCAGAGACGTTTCAGGTAAGAGCGTTGTTGTTTTACGACGGCGGTGAAGTATGACATGTGGCGGGGACATTCACCAGAAAAACCACCATTTGTTCGTTTGTTCAAACTTAGAACAACTGTTATTAAAGCTCTTCTCTTGTAGTATTTCACCGTCACTGTGATGTGATATTATTATTCGTGATCTAACTCTTGATTAATCACCTCTTGGTAAGGAGGCTTTGGTAAAAGGTTGGATCAGAAAAGTCTTTGACTTTGTCACACTATGGTTCACGTCTCGGACCAACATTCAACTCTGATTTCTTTAAACCTTGGCATTGTTGTATTTTTAAAGGTGCTATATGTAAGTTTTTGCTATGCTACATAGCTAACGTTAGCATTAACAGCTGTTAACTTACCAGTCTAGAATAAATGTTGTGAGTCCAGCATCAAGCTTCATCCTTTTACTCACCAACAGCTGTCTCCAGAGGTGGCAAACAACTGACCCATTCTGTTTGGGTTTTTTTTTTCGATTTGTTGGAAATGCAATATAGAAGATATGAAGTACACAAAGTATCAATGTCAACAGTACAACAGTTTCATTTCATTTTTCATTTTTATTTTTGTATCTACCTGCTCACTCTCTTTCATGGTCATGGGGGCTGGATCCTTTCTAAGCATGCATTTGACAGGCAGCCAGTCGTATCACAGGGCTGATAGACAATCCAACACATTTGTTTATTTTCATAATGGCTACAAATCTGAAAATCTCCTGGGCTTTAAACTGTAGATGTTTGAGTTAATCTCCTCTGTGAGTCATTCCGCAACAAAGACAACGAAGAATCTAAGTTCTCGTATAAATAATCTGCAGCAAACAGAGTGATGTAGAAAATCAAGTTTGTTATCGATTAAACTTTTGAAGCTCTTTACTCACTTTTGAAAGTCTGAAAGTTGGATAATCCGGATGATGGTTTGCAAAATAAAGCTCAAACAATACTCACACATCATGAACATTGGGCTCCACGTTCCTTCACTTAGGTTTATTTGAACTCAATTGTGACACACTGACCTGTTGTCAGAAACACCCTGGATTAATGTGTATTAATCCAGTTAAGAACATAGTCTTGGATTTTGGTATTTTCAAGTTTGTTTTGTTAGTATTTTCCTTTAACCACATTCAGGTCACCTCAGTGTTTCATTTTGTGGTTTATATGTGTATTTCTGTTGTTAGTTGAAAACAGTGTTGTTGCATTTGCTGCTATCATACATGTTCCTGAGCAGTGAAGCAACATCTCTTCCCATGCACTATATTTTCATCCTGTTTTGAAATTCTGCACATGCTTCTTTTCAGCCCTCCACACTCCCACTGATCTACACCTTCACATCTCCATCTCCACCTGCACTTCCCAACGCACCTGCAACACACCTGCCTCTGCCTCCAAACGTAGGCTCTCTGGGGTGCACAGAGTGAGAGCCAGGGCCTGGACCATAATGCCCCTGTTGTTGCCGGTCTTCTGGCTCCAGAGCCTGGGAATAGATTACATGCCTCCATTCCCACTCTGTGACACCATGCTTACCTGCCTGCAAGACAATCTCCTAAGAATGTCCAGGCTCGTCTAAGGAGCTGTTGTCGTTTGCTGCTTTGTCTCATGCCATTCCCAGACTGCTGCGAGGCCCGAGGCCAGACCTGTGGGAGTATTGGTTTGTTACACAGAAAAGCAGAAATACATTTTTCTTTGTTTATGAAGGAATTCTCCTCCTCGGCTTACCCCTCTCCCTCCTCCTTTTTTCTTTTAAAATGGTAAAGCAATGTGTGAGAGTGATCCGGCAGGAATGGAGAGCTGAAAGAGAGGAGGGGAACCAAATATGATGGACGTTAAAATCTACTGAGAGCGCCGAGAGGTGGAAGAGAAGAAGAAGGGAGGAGAGCGAGGAGGAGAGGAGATGTGAGAAAAGGTGAACAGAGGAGGGGAGGGGGGTCTAGGATGAGAGGGAGGGATGAAAAGATGGAGAGGGTAGATTTTGTCTCCACATCAGGGTGCTGTCAGGTTTATAAATAACAGTAATCAATGGCTCAGCTGGCTCTGTCCTCTGCACTAATTGCTTTAAGATCTTAAAAACCAGCTCCACCAGGACAGCATGGTTATAGAGCTGCCCCTGTGCTTTCGTCTCATCCACTGCTTTCATATGCGGAACAACATGTTGTTGGACACAGTGGTAATGTTGGTTTTATTTGCTGCACATTGGTGATGTGGTGTTGTGCGTAGGTCAGAGGTCAGGATGTAGCAACACAACAGACCCGTGGGAAACTAAAATGTGTTTTTTTTTTTTTTTTTAATTATATCCAATCTGAAAGGAAAGATCGTTACATCTGGTCCAAAAAGACCTGAATGTAATCAGACCTGATCTGTTCCTGACTGGTTGCAGCATAATGTTTTCCCAAGGAGTGAATGTCTAATCACAGATTAGCAACCATACAATGAAGATGTTTGCATGGGGGTCTAATAAGAGTGATACTCAGTATCTGAAGAAGCAGAGGTGGGGACTTAAGTCACATAACTTGACCTAAGTCAGACTCATGTCACAAATTTGAGGACTTGAGACTTGCTTAACCAACACTGATAAAAGGCTAGACTTTGACTTGGTTTCATGACTTGACTTTACTAAATATTTGCATTTTTCTATATATTGAGAAGTGACATTTTGTTTTTGAAACATGATTTGGTGATTTCTAATGCAATTCCCCTCAAACCTGGCAACCTACGAGGCAGACCAGCAGAGACCGACACACAAGGCAGCTGTTATGGGGAGAGGCTAAGTCCAAAAATACATAAATGTAGAGTGCAGGAGGAAAGAGAACAGAGCACAGTGCAGGTTCCACATAGTGATGTATAGTAATAGTAATAACTGGAATGTCAAGGTCAAAACTATCTCACACAGTAAAGAAAGTGATAAATCGGTTCAGAACTTTTTGGGTAATCCTGTTGAAAAATGAACAGACACAGGTGAAACATAATCTCCTCAGTGCAGGTAACAATAATAATAATTGTAGCAGTGGGTGACTGCAAGATGTTATAGCAGTAAGATTTATAGGTGTAAGCAGCTGCAACAGTTTTTGTTAATGTTGAAAGTAAAACTAAACTTTTCATGACCTCTGTCTTTTAACTTATTTAAATGTGGAAACTGAAAAAGATCATCAGAATTTCACAGCTCAAAACTGGATTAAACAGCGTGTTTATCTGCTGTTATGTTAGCATGGCCCGCTATCTTACAATTGTAAACATACAGTAGTAAACCAAGGGGAAGTTAGCATATCATTAGCTGGCTTAACTACACTGTTACATGCAGTTACAGGTTTGGAAAAGTCTTGCTCAGCACTGACAAACATTCATTGTGTCAGCATTTATGATGACATCAGCAGCTCTCCATTAGTGACTGTCCTGTGGTGTATTGGACTTTTCATCAAACTCAGGAAAAACTAAAATATATTGTTTGAAAAACAAAAATAAAGTATAAATGTAACCTGCTGTTTGTCCAACTTATTATATATTTCAATTGTAAATATCTAAATGTTGTTTGAAAGGAAGTAACCAATGATTTTTAATACAAGAACAATGATGCTCCTCTACAGATCATCATCTTGTTAGGATGCTAACTTTGTTTTGCATCATTACACGGCACAGAGTTAGCACAAAGCCATAAAATGCATATTTAATTATGTATGGAATGAATGTGAGGTGGGAAGCTAGCTACAGCTGAATAGCAGCAGCAACAACTGTTATCATTGTAAACTGACAGGCATAGCAACAGTAACTAAGGTAGGGCATGGTTTAGTGAATGGTCAGTTAATGAGTAGCCACAAAAGAACGATGCATGCCATTTTCCTCACCTCTGGCATTGGGGGCAAGACTAATGTAAATTCAAATCATATGGAGGCAGGCCTGCACATCTTTTTTGCAGTACAATTTGAATATAATGGTGGATTTTTTTCCCCTTCAGCTGTGTGTGGTTCAGTCTCTTCACACTATTGTTAATAATAAATCAGCAGCGTCAGTGATACACCTCCCATCAGGACTCTGGAGCCCTTGTTTCTCACACTTTTTAAGCCGTTCTGGATAAGACGGTGGGCTAAATGCCTAAGATGTAAATCTAGGAAGGGCTTGCTCATTAGGTGATATCTAGATGTCCGCACAACTCCATGACACAAAGATTTTGGTCCAACGCTTTCCCCAAAAACCTTCCAAGAAAGCCTAGTGTGAACTCAGCAGTTTTAATTCATCTTCACACATACCTCCCAGCAGCATTTGGGCCAGGGACTTGTCCTATATTCCAGCTCTGCCTGGCAGGTATCCACTGTCTTTGGGCTAACAAGCACAACTCTGCCCATGAACAGAACGGAAGAGCCAAGTTTGCTGCAACCCATAAATTCTGGTGGATTTAGTTTTGAGCCTGATCTCTTTTTCTAAAACTCGTCTGTTTCTACTTCATTTAATACTCTTGAAACCTGCTAAAACACAAGTGTGTTAGTGCTTTGAATGAAAGGATGTGGTGCGTTCCCTTGACAAAAGGCCAATGGGGTCTTACATTGTGTTTTGGATTACTGCTGAAAATAAGATCTGCAATACATAAAAGTTTATGACATTTTGTTCAGCACCACTTTTTTGTTTTTTGAAGCCTAAATACAATTGTTAGAAGTAAAAAGCTTGTTAGATTACAAATGAACTACACCACAGTCACCACCACTAGACTTCAACTTGTAGTTTGATTTAGCTCTTACCTCTTCTACAAAAACCTTTCCTCTTAAAGTTTGTTGTAGTTTACAAAAGTGTCTATGGTATAAACACAACGATGCTGTGAAGGTGGACCGGTGAGTAGGTTGGTTTTCTTGTTCGGTGTGATGACCTTTAAAGCTGCAATGCCAAATCTGGCCAGAATTTTAGTTTAAAATGTTCGAAAAACAAACTAACACCATCAGTAGTATGTGAAGGAGCCACAGTGATGATGATGATTTAGAGCCTGGGGAAAACAGCAACATGATTAACTGGACAGGAGCGAAGAGGTGAAATGCTGCCGACTACCTCTGTTGTCTCATTTAGCCATTTAGACATAAAAGAATAAATAAATCAGGACTGAGTTTTGAGCTGGTTTTAACCGCAGACTTTATTTCAGCCATCTAAACAAGAACCCATTCAAAAAACCCATAGACTTCTGGACAAGGGAACCAGAAGTGCTAAAATGCAACTAATTTTCAGGTGTCAGGTTCATTCCTGCGGCACTATTGACTCAATAAAAAAGTGTTACTACTAGTACAAGCAGGAATAACATTAGCATTAGTATCAGTAGGATAACTTATGATAGTACTATCCCTAATAACATGACACTAGCATTGTTTGTGGCAGCAGCAGCCTCAGAGTAGTGGATGCTGCAGCTGTTTTTTCCATATGGAAAGATTCAAATTTTAAATTAATTTCTTAGAAATGATGATTTGATGTCAGTGCTAACTACTGTAGTAGACCCACCCACATACACATACCCACACGCTCTATCCGCCATTGTTATTGAGAGGATAGCAACCATACATGTAAATCTGAGTTCTGACATATGTAGTTTACTTTGTATAATTAGAAACACTACAGTTACACATCAGTTATCCGTGAATGCACCAGAATCTGAAGTTGAGAGCTTTACAAAACTTAACGTCTAAATTCCAGCCAACAGACTTTCAAGCTCAGTGATTGGATGTCTCTTACTGCAATGCTCAGAGCTGACCTTTCTCCTGTACACACTCTTGTATTTTAGACTTTTCATAAATTTTATACAATGCTGTTGCCCATTGTTTGTTTCAGGCAGGAGAGTTTATCCAAGCCTGAATACCTCCAGCTACTATTTGCTTCACAAAGTCTATGTAAAAATAGACTGGGAACCGTGGCTGCATGTTATAACCTCTCTCCCTACACTACTCTAATAGCAGCACTCATAATAGTGGTAGTAGTTTGTCAAGCTTGGGGACGTTTCACAATTTCAATATTTTCTTTCTTGCAAAATTCAGAAACTTAAAGACTTTAAGTATAATAATAAAAGATCTGCACCAAGGTTATCATCAGTATTTTAGTTATCACATACACTTATAATGATAGTACCAGATGATCTCGAATTCTTCTACTGCTTCTGTTTGGGTTGGCAAGCTAACATTAGCTACGTGGCAGAATGAATAAAGTATCCTCTGTTGAGTCAATAGTTATGGTTTAACCTCTCTAACCAAACACATCTCATTAACAAACACAAACCAGGGTGCAGTGTAGATTCCTCTCATTCTGGTGACCATAGTCTGACTTAGATGTAGGCTGTGGGTATAAAACCTACCATTGGGCACCTATTCCAGGCGCTATTCTCCTCCCATTCCATTTCCTCTGTTTGTTACCATTTTCAAAACAACCTCAGAGCTGCAACCTACTCGCTGAAAATGGTAAGTTTTGATGAAGATTTGGATCGTGCAATCACACCATTGACACACGTGTTTGCTGTTTTAATGACAGTGCTGACCTCTCCATGTATAAATGTTCCATCAAAACAAGTTTCTCTCCAACACTACTTTGCATGGGCACTGTCGCTGCATCCTGGGCTTGTCACTGTCCAAGACGATTGTGATTGGTTTGAAGAAATGTAAATAAGCCAATAGCAGAATGATAATCGTGCAGCCAGGCCGACCCTCACACCAGGACCGTTAACTGCACGTTCATGCATGCACACATGTATACACTTATTCATGCACCATAGGCATTTTCATTAGTATAGGAGACAATTATTTCAGTTCTGAGCACACCTACAGAGCACACCTTTCAACCCTTCAATCTTCATTGCCTGGTACTTTACAAAGGAAGGAGGAAACCTCCTGGAGCTCTTCAGAAAAGACTAATTGTTTCTTCAGTATGAATGCTGACCACTAGCCTACTGACAGGTTCTGTCAGAAAGAGAGAAAGTGTCATACTCAAGTGACAATGTCCATGGCTGAAAAATGAAGCCAACACAAAAGTGCCAAAAACTGGCTCCAAAGTGAATCAATCCCCATAGAGTCTCATGTTAAAATGTCCAACTTTACAGCAGGATTAAACATGTTTACAGCCTGGTACAAAAAACAGTTTTGGTCTCAATAGCTAATTTCCTCCTTCATGACACCTGTACAGGGTTAAATGTTTAACTCACCTGTTTACATTTTATCAAGACTAAAAGTTCTGCATAATTGAGGGCGTGGCCACTTGGATTGACAGGTGAGTGAGTGTATGCGTCCAACAAACCAGCATGCACTGAAGTCCCTGCTCCACACACGCCACACCTCTTTGCCATGTTTGGACAAACTGGGAGTTAGGGGCAGAGTCAGGCACTGCCAAGGTGACGACAGCGGAGCAGCTCACTCTAAGCTTCGAAACCACCCTTCAGAAACATATGGGTGACGTCACGGAGGCTACGACCATCTTTATTTACAGTCTACGGTCAGAGTCTATGATGCTTGCCTATGACTCATAGGCTAGCAACAGCCTTGACAACAAAACACTGATTGGCTGACACACATACAGACAAGGTTAGGTAATTATGAGTGGGGCACAACATAGTGAACATCTATGTAAGCGCTGAAAAAAAGGATATTATTATAATTATTACTTTAATTGTGGTGAAATTAATTATTAATTGCTGAAAACCGGGACACTTTAATGTTTTACAAATATTTGTCAGGACTCAGGAGACCCAGGTTGAAAAAGGGACAATCCCGGATAAGCTGGGATGTCTGGTCACCATATCTCTCATACATGTGACTCTAAGATTCACAGTGAGAGCCAGCTAACCACCTGAAGCCATGACAGTCCTGTAAAATACAACAGAGTGACTATCCATGTAACAGTTTGTGCTGCTTTTGACTCAAACAGCTCATGTAGCTATCCCCTGAAAATAAACTTTTATATGCAAAAACAAAAATTGGAATAAATCAATTAATTTGATAATATCCCTCAGAATTAATTGGTTGCAGTATAAGTCACCCTAGTATTAGCAGCGCCTAGCAACAGTATACAAAGTGGAACTAGCAGCACAAGGCATCCCCATCCCATTTCACAAAAACAAATTGCAGTCAGTGACACAAAGACTGTGAGTATGGTGTTTGTTTTGATTAGTGAGACCTGTCACATACATAAAGAGGTGATTTCATGCAGGAAATCACAGTTTGCATGGTGCAAATTTGGTGAAATGGGTCCCAGGAAGGAAAATTCTGGAGATGAATCAAATACCAAAAGACAACACAGTTGTTTATCATGCAATGGGTAAGAATTTTACAGCTCTGAAAAGTTATGACAGGAGCAATCATTTTGTCCACAACAGCAACAGTCATTAAATTCAGTATTTTCTTTCTTTCTTTATGCTTTTTTCTTCTTTTTGACAAGATGAACGAGCTGTCAGTATCAGAAGTTTCTGTGACCACGACCCAAGTTTTGCTCTAAAAGAAAGGAGCTTCTTGTCTGAAATCCTCTCTAAACAACACAACAGAGTGTTGATATCCCTCTGAACTCAATGCAGTGCATGAGTGGCAATTGATTTTTCAGTTATGTGAAGGTGAGCACTTACTTCCACAGTAGGCGCCCAACAGTGCCATGGCTGTTTTGCTACTGATCTGTCCTGCTGTCATGGATCAAATCAAAATAAAACAGAACTAAGCCTATGGGACATCCTATGGGGCTTAGTGGGCTAAGCAACATCTCATGTCTCCGCTGTCTTCTGTTCCTTTTCTTTATTTTATTTTCCTCACTCGTATTGTTCTTCCTCTTATTTCCCCACCCTCTTGACCTTTCCTAACCCTCCTTCCCTCTGCTCTCTCAGCCCATTTCTCTCTTCTCCCATCTCTGGTGTCTCAAAGGCAAAGTCCAGAGAAACCAGTTTCTTTTTCCAGAGCCCCTGGCAAAACTTTGTCACTCCAAGTGCTAAACTATGAAAGTCATTTGAATATAATTTAAAAGAAATTAGCATACTTGCGCTGAAATCATTTTGAATTGCAACCTTTGTTCCTGCTACTTCCTCTATCTGTCTTTATGGTGTCAAACTGAGGACAGATGGAATAAAAACCGATTTTCTCTAATGTATGAGACCATCCAAGAACTGTACACGGCCTGGATCCATGTTGTGGTGGCAGGTTTCCATACACACACACACACACACACACACACACACACTACTCATAGCCTCCTGCGTTGTAAGTAGTTTGACCAAATCACATACTGTAATGCTGGTAAGAAATGATGCTTTGGATTTGCTGCAATGAGAACTCAGTCATGCATGAGTGTTCTCAGTGCCTGTTTAACAACTGAAGTGCTGTCTATCTCCAACAAGGCTTGCCAGTTTGGCTCATTCAGGGGTGTGTTTCGCGTGGACGTATGTGTGTGTGTGTGTGTGTGTGTGTGTGTGTGTGTGTGTTCATGCTGGCATAGCACTAAAATGAAGTGAAACCAACTGTGAAGAGATGACTGGGTATGCCAGGTAAGTGTGTTTGAGTTTGTGTGTGTGGCTAGCCGATGGTTTGACAAGATGCATGTTAACCTAAAAGTGTTGCTGAGCAACTTTTCTTCTATGCGGCAAATCCTTGTTTCTCATTGCTGATATGATACAAAGAGGCCTACATGGATTTTTATCATAAGACACCAGTCAAACTGATTAAGCATGTCAAAATTTAAAGGTCCCATATTTGACAGTTCTGTGTTTTATTTGAAGTGTTGATCCATAAGAAGATATATATGTGGTTTTAAGAACCAAAAACCATCTCAATGTAGTTTTACATCTCCTCTCTCAGGCTTCTCTCTGGAGCTCTAGTAACAACAGGTCAGTGAGCCAATCAGAAGAGAGGAGGCTCTGAGCATCTCTTGTGATTGGCTGACTTTTCTGAGTGATCAAATAAAAATAAAGCAGATTTCAGGTAAACACTCAGAGAAACCAAATCCTGCAAGGTTGGTTGGTGGGTCAAGGTGGGTGGGGCTTGGGGTATGGCTAAGAGTGGTGGCTGCTTTGTTGTGACATCTCAAAGTTCCAGAAGTCCTGACGGCTGGTATTAAGACTCAGTTTCTGAATACAGGCTGTGTGCATTTCTCTGTGGACTGAGCGCTCTGATACTTTCAGTATTAATATAGAACCTAGACCTGCTTTATAATCAAACTACACATGGACATCTGCCTTTATACTATATGTGACCTTTAAATTTCATCTGACATCCACTGCTAATGTGACAGAGGTTCGGCACTGACCATAGCCACATAAAAAACTTTCTAAAAAATGTTTAGTATTGTTGAAAATTTGTCAACAATTAATTAATTTCTTCTGCAAGAGCAAAAACATTGAAAAAACACAGGTGTGATCCTTAAAGGAACAGCCAAGGACAAGGATTCAATTAGTCTGAGAAAATATTACATATAGACAACATCACTAGACAAGCCAGTCACACAATGCCGTATAAATAAAAACACAGGTATGCGGATGCTTTAAATGCCACTGATTGACACCTCTTCACATGAGGTGAGTGTGATAGCTATTTTGAGAGATGGATTGAAGGGCTCTGTGTTTAAATGGTATGCAATTGTTTAAGGGTAGTGGCACCAGCATGAACATGGTGTGGTGTGGTTTGTTGGACAATCAGCTATCTAAACAAATTTTCACATATTTATTATACTGCATTATGTCAATTAGATTTCAGTTGAGGGCATGAATTGGAGAAGGCACATCAAAGCTGCAGGCTTCCTTTGCAATGCAAACATTGTGTATGTTTGGTGTGTACAACTGAGCAAAGGCTTTCATAAACACGACAACTGAGAGTTCACATAAGAAGACATAATCCACACACTACAGAACATGATGTTGACCTCCTGGAAGCAAGAAGAGCTTCTTTGTTTCTTGGGTTTGACTGAACGGGAAAAAAAGTTTTTTAAAAAAAAAAGAAAAATGATGTGAGCAACCACTTAACAAGGACCAAGGATGGGAAAAAGAGGACACACATATATGGAGAATACAAATTTTTGGTTGCAAACGTCTGCACATGAATCGGCCTCAACCTGGAGAAGGCCTGGTTTACGGCAGAGTGAGTGGCGTAAAAGATGGTGTCGTATACATGGAACATATAGATGGAAACATACTCAGGTACTTTCCTCCACAGCAGAACGTAGTTGTGAGTTGACCAGTGATTTTAGAGTAAGTCAGACAGGACAGCACATAGGCCAACAGCTGTTTAGATCACAGATCTCACCAGTGTCTAATTTGTGTAAACGAATAATCTGAGCTGGTTATTTAGGGAATTTTGAAGTTAAAATTTGAATTGAAAATGCCTACAGGTGATGTTACAGTTAAACACTGATCCATAAATCAAAATTAGGTGTCAAAACAAAATGGTTTTACTGTTGATTCTGTTTCCAAGCTGACCAGAGCAATATTCTGGGACAGACACTGATAGAAAAGTAAGATACTGACTATTGAGAAACTGAAATCTCTGATGTTGTCATTCAAAATCCACTGCAGTAGTTACCAAAACCAAATAATCCCACAGAATAAAAACTAAAAAACTGTGCTGAAAAAAGAATTGCTGTTGGACTTAGTGAGAGGGATTTATTAAAGCCTGCTGTTTATGATCATCCACTGAACCCTTGTGTTAATTAGAGCTCAGTGGGATCATGTACCAGAAAATGAATCCTCAATGAGGAATTACTATTGAATGATCTAGGTCCCAAGCCAAGTTCTGTCATATGGGCCTCCTTAGCAGAGTGAATGGGGATTCAGAGGAATTCATATCGATACTGAACTGTGCGGCCAAATAGCCGATGAACCACGAGCCAAGACAGATTTTGTTGGGATAAAAACAATTATGTGTGAGAAGATTAGAGGAGACAATTAGCGGTGAAATGGTGCTTTTAGTCAGTGACATTAGCAATAACAAAGAAGTCCTGCGCCTGTTTATTTAGCATAATAAAGGCTGTGTAGAGTGAGCCAAATAATGTGGGCCGGCCAGACAAAAGCAGCCCATCAAAACTCATTATAACAAGGAAAGAGGCACATTAGGACTTTATAATGCCTGGTTATGATGTTGAAAGAGAAAAGAGTGGAGCTCTGAAAGTAAAGTATGCTTTTATTGTTGTAAATTCAAATGTTTACTTCCAATGATATGGTGCAAATGTAAAAGGCCCATTTCGTATTCTACAGAGAGACGCACGGCACCTGATTCCAGACATTATTATTTATGGCTTTCATCTCCACTATAAATGGCATGATCTGCATGGCACTCGCTCAAAACGCTGCCCGAAAAAAAGTAATGCCACCACCTGTAGATAGATACACGAGGTCAGGAGGCTAATGTCAGCTGGAGTTGTACGGTTTGACACAGTAAATCTTGTCAAAGGGGATAAACACTATCTCTCCGCACACTGACAAGCCCTCTTTGTCTCGGAGAATGTGAAAGCCTCATGAAAACTTTATTATTTATCTTCTCCTCCGCCGCTTGTGCCTAAAATGGAGAGAAGGAAAAGATTGAGCAACACAGGAAAGGAAGAGGGTTAGGGCCAAACCACTGCAATAAAAGTGATGTATGAGACGTCACCCGGTGATTGGCTCAATACATCACCCTCAAAACACGAGCACGTCCGCACGCGCGTACACACTCGCTCTGCAGTGCGCCGAAGTTCGTGGTAGAGGCCTGTCTGCCTTTAGGCTAATAGATGCGAGATAAAATAAGAACTTTGCAAATATAGGATGGTGCAGTCCTTTATTGGACTGTATTATCCTCACACACTCACCTGCTCTCATATACACACACACACACACACACACACACACATCAGCATGGAGATGTTGTTCTGTTCTAAAGCTGGAAGCACGGGAGCATTAAGGTTGAGAATAAGCAGGTGGTGACTAAGTGGGATAACGGAGATGGCAACTGCTCTGATTGATGTGTCTATTGGTGCTCGCTGATGCTTGATGCTTCCGACGACACTTATGAACCTCTCAAAGAAAGGAGGCTTGAAACCAGGATGGTGTGCAGCCTCATCACTGTGGAATAACGGATGAATTCTTCCTTTGTTCCTGCTCTCTGTTCACAATGAAATCAGATCTGTCATTCAAAAAAGATGCAGTGGATTTGATCCTAGAAGTAAAAATATAACCATATAAATGTAGAAATATTTATGTTTTTAGCATATTTTATTCTTTAATTTCTCATATTTGCCTGAAGAAAACTTGTCTTTAGTTGGCAACATCGTTTTTCTTGTTCAGTGATCATGTGCAACATTTCAGTTAGAAGTGATCAGATTCTAAGAGCACTAGGGGAAATAAAGCTCTAATCTCAGTGCTGCCTTTCAGCTCTCTCAGAATTAGCACAGGTAACACAATTACAACAGTGAAATTTGGTAATGAATTCAATTCTTTTGACTGGAGTTGAAGTGATCAGAGGATTAGTTTACATCAGAGAAGTATATTTTATTTGAGATGCAGATTTGTGCTGATGACCAGTAGCGGTGGTGGAAGAACCTAGATCTCCTCAATGTGAGATATACCCCATTGCATGGAAGTTTCTCCATTCAAAATCTGAAGTAAGAGTTTATCAGCAAAATGTACTTAAAGTATCACCAGTACAGACGACTTACCTAAGTCTCAAGTTTTAACTTTCAAGTCTCTAGCATGTGCCGAGTTACTGTGGTGAGAATCAGTCAAGTCGAGTCGTTGCTGAGATCAAACAAGTCATCCAGCAAGTCAAGTAAGACTACATTCTGATGATCAGCCCCAGTTTCCATATTTACGCCTGTTTACACCTTATAAATCTGACTGATATTTAACATTTTGTGGCGACGTAGAGTCCAGGTCTATGACTGCAACGACTCACTGCTACAATTATAATAGTCTTATCTGCCAGGGAGCTTATGTTTTCACCTGTGTCTGTCTATCTGCCAGCAAAAAGTACTGACTGATTTGCACCAAACCTGGTGGAGGGGTGGGGCATGGGCAAGGGAAGAACCCAATGCATTTTGGTGGTGGATCTGGTTAATGGGGCGGACCCAGGAAATTTTTTTTTATCACTTTCCAAAGTCCCCCACCTCTGCAATGCAGCAGAATGGCAGCTGTCAGTGTTGATATGATTATATAAGATATTATTGGATTATTACTAATGTATAAACATGTAAGCAGCATTGTAATGGGTGCAGTTTGTCAAAGTGGAGCTGAAGTTAAAGAGGTAGTTCGAGTTACTTGACAAAGGGTTGTGGGAGGTACGTATCTAGTCAGTGTAGGGCGTAGATTCAGGTCGGCGCCCTACCAGTTTGGAGACGCAGGTAGGAGTACTACTGCTGTAGACAGGAACAGCAGAAAAATTTTGTTTTAGCCATTAAACCCTTAAAAAAATGCCCACTGATGTACAGTATGTGGTGAATATTTTCACCGCTTTATCTTGCTGTAAAAAAGGCCTATGGTGCATGTCACAAATGTGCTTATGTGTAGGAAAATGAAGGTTGAGAAATTGTAATGCCAAAGGAAAAGCCTGTTTGAAATCTTCACTTTTGAGGCCCATCTAAGCAAAAAGTTATAATAAATCATCAACAACAAAAAATAAAAAGATATGTATTGGTTCAGAAAGACAAACATTCCTAAATCACAATAAACAATAAACTGTCTCTACAGAACTGATTTGAAGGGGAAGTGACGGAACAGGTAATGAGAAAGCTTCCAGATAGCTAACATTAGCTAACACAGTTTCACACTGTACTTTACTGTTGAAATAAAAATGCATAGAAAAGCTCTCAGGTAAAAATGAATAATGAAATGGTTTAACTACATATTCTTAAAGACGTTTTGTTTTTAGTTGTCATGGTAGCCAACTACTACATTAGCTAGCAATTTAGCTCGAGCTGGCTCGCTCTGATTCTACGAGCCCTGGTTTACAGTACACATTTCATGGGAAACGTAATGTAAGTGATAATAAGAAATGAGTGTAGTCCACTAAGGTGAGCTAGATCCAGGGTGTTGGTATTATGCATGCTTGCCAACTGGTTAGCTTTATTGACACTTGATGGAACTGAGCTATAGTTAACAAAATATTTTTCTTCTTTGTTTTTCCTTCAAGTCAAAATGTCTGCTGTGAAAAAGTCTGACTGTCCTCCTTTAAAACAACGAGGCCATAGGTCGTCTGTGCAGCAGGTTATTATGACCTATGTTTTGTTGTTAGGCGACATCTAGTGGCAGTAAAGGGGGTGTGAAGTGACTTAGTATAATGAAAACACAAGAATATGACACAGGAGAGCGGTGTTCAATTCCCATGTGAAAGTAGCAGTTTATGTTGTTTCTATTATCCATGACCGTCAAAAGTTAGACGCATTGTTATTATTGTAACCATGACAACAAAGATTTTCTAGTGTTGAGGAAGTACTTATTTCATCCCAAATCACAATCTTTTCCTAAACCTAATCAAGCCATCACTGTTGTTATAATAACCTATGGTGACGAAGATCGGTACGCCGCTCTCAGTACAGTCGGTGTTTATGATTGTAATTCATGACAACCAAGGTCCGGTACACCTGCCGCCATAGGGGCGCTGTTTCAGGAGACACTCCAATGGGTCGTATCAGAAGGTTGAAAAAACCACCTGTATGGTTGTTCAGGTTGAAGGAGTTGTTAAAAAGGTCTGATACAAAGGATCGCAGAGGAATTTCACCATGCTACTTCCTCGTGTGACGTAACTCGTAATTAGAAAACAACTATAGCATTAATCATAGGTATGCAACTTAATGCATAGTGCAAGTGGGAATAAAAAACTGCTTAATATCCCTTGCTGCTGCTGTCCATAGAAAATACAGCAGGGATTAATTACTCTAAAGATCAACAGTTAAATCCAGTAAGACATAGATAATCTCCAGCGTGCTGAGAGGTACTGCCACTGCAGAGGAGGTGGTGAGTGTGGGAGGGGATTGGCTACGGTAGGGGGGTGGGGAGGGAGGGTGGATGAAGTGGTGACTCAGGGAAGACACTTGAAGTTACCCATCCTGTTGGCCTCGCCCTTGACGCTGACAGTGCTGTTGCCCTTGCACTTGAAGAATGTCAGATCCTTGTGTGTCTTATGTGTGTGTGTGGGAGCAGCATCGCCGGGATGGAGACACTTGGATGGCAGTCACCATGACAGGGTCAGCAAGGAGGGAGAGCACTGACACTGACATCAGTCGACCTCTGATGACCGCTCCGTACACACACACACACACACACACACACACACACACACACACACATAGACTCACGCACACACACACACACACACACACACACACACATGCGTGCTTCTTGTTCAAACACATTCAGACAAAGTTACACAGGACGACAGTTAGCTGAACAGTGAAAGAAAATCAGTTTGGATTCGTCATACGTGTTTAAAATCGTTACCTAGGAAAACGTTTTTGATTTCAAATAGTGAATTATTCTCTTTATTCCTCACTGAGTTTGTTGGAGCTGTAAAAAGAAACGGTGTTTAAAGTGATAAATCATGAGCAGTATAAGACTAGAAGCTCATTCACATCTAGAATAATGTTTCTGTAACAACACAAAGGTTTAAGGCTCCGAGTGTTCCCACTTTGACAATAATTATAAAGTCATCTGAAAAGGCAACATTTGGTCCCAGAGCAATTTTGTTTGATGCATTCATAGTAAAACATTTTCAGTCAAGCAAATTAAACCTGAAGAGAAAGGAAGTGGCAGGATTTGGAGGCAGCAGGATGAGTTTTTAAGCTTTGTGTGCCAAAGACGTTACAGATATTACTGTAGCAGTGTGAAAGCTGCAGCCACAATACACTGTACCATCATTGTAAGACGCTGATAAGCGGGTGGGTTTGGGTTAAGGGTTCTACTTACTTTACATAATTTAATTCCAGATATTTAAATTCTCTCTGAGGCTATTTGTTTGAGCCTTCTGCTTGGTTGCACCGGAGACTCCTGGAGGCTAAGGAGGCTAAAGGGGTCGCCACGGGTCAGTGGGCTGCACCCAGTCGGCATACCTGAAAGGGTGAAGGCGTTTAAAGACTTATCTGCTGCACCGGACAGCTGTGTCACACGCTCACAGCGAACATGACCAAAAAAAAAAAAAAAAAACAGGTGAAAGAGGTTTGATTTTGTGAATTTGTATTGTCAGGTGAATATTACTTTATCATTTCACAAGTCATCAAGTTTCTCTGTGTGACTCATAGGAGGCAGGTAGCTAGCATGGGATCTTTCTACAGTCACATTGCCTGAAGTGAAGGTAGAAATTGGAGGCTGTAAAAATAGCTTCTCAGCGAGAGTAAAGGTTTCATTCTTAACTTTCAGGGGGCATTCTTGGGATCACACACAGGGCAGCAAATCGCGCTAACACACTGTTGGCTTAAAGCTTGTGTCGGTTTTCACTTGTTTCGTCATCGTCAGTGACATCAATGTCAATCTAATTTGATTCACCGGTGCAAGACAATAAAACATAAACAGCTATATTGTCCTATAAAATGAAGGATGCATGCCTCATGTCTCATTTGAAATTCTGTATCTACAAGGTGTAGATACAAAAAAATTGATATCATATAACTATATAATTTGGATTTGTATCTGTAGCATACATCCTGAAGCTGCATGACAGGTAAAAGTGATATGTTTTGAAAGCAGTGAAGAGCCAAGACCAAAAACTTATGACAATATTAAACATGTCGGAACATTGACACGAAAAAAAAGACTGACTTAATAAGTTTGGAACGACCGATCTGTGACAGTGAAATTACTTGAAAAGTTATTTGGTGTAAGGCTGGGATTAATTTAATTTAATCTTAATTTATTAAAAGCCTTACATTGAAAACTTAACTTAAAGAACGACAGTATTACCAGTTAAAATAAATCTACTCAGTATGCAGAATGCCCTGTTCTGTTATCATTGGGTAGGGTCCAAAGTGTTCTCAGACTTTTGGACCCCACTGTATATAAAATATTACATTATTGGATTGTTATTACAGATGCATTCACATATAGGCAATTTCTTCATTTCCGCAACTGGTTGAGGTGGAGCTGATTTTATATTGTAGTTTATGTAGTTTTATCTGTAGAATTTCAAAAACTGTTATAGGTTGATCATAAGGTGTGTGTGGAAAATATTATTCTATACAGTAAGTGTGTCTGTCAGAGGAGTGCAGAGGAGTAAAAAAACAGTAAATATTTTTCTTCTAAAATGTAGAAGAGAATAAGTGTGAAGTATTTTGAGTGTGAGGTTAAACCTCCAGCAAGTTATCCTCACAACATTGTCACACTAGTGTTATTGAGTTATTTGGTCAAATAGATCATTATATTTGACTTTGTCAATATCACTATAGCCTTAACACTTCACATTTATTAACACGTGTCCTTGCAGTCGCACTCTGACTGACTGAGCTCGTGAAGAGCTGCTGAGTACACTTGGTGTAACATTAAGTCCAGGAATAAGAATGTAAAAGGTGATAGATAGCAGCAGGTAAGAAGTTACACCCAGCAGCCCTCACTGTGGAGCAGGGACAGGCACTGTTATTGGTTATATAGTGTGAACTTATTGTCATGGTTATCACTCTAGATGTTAATGGACTTTATATGGAGAGGGAGATGAATAGAGAGAGACTGCTAAGACAGTAATGTCCTCCTCTTAATTTTTAACCTTGACCTACCTATCGTGCTCCTGAGGTAACCACGGCCACCGTAATGCACACACACACACACACACACACACACACACACACACACACACACACACACACACACACACACACACACACACACTGAAAAGATGGATTCTGCAGAGGAGGTCATTTATAATTAGTTACACAGCGTGACAGTCATCCTGCTCCACCACACACAATCAAAGACAACTCACAGCATACAGCATCCACTGCATGCACAATAGCAATCAGTTTTCAAGGTAATCAAGTCATCACATTTTTAATAATGCATCTCCCACTGGGGGACAGTGTACAACCATGTAGGCTGAATATGAGATAATAAGCAAAAAAAACTGATAAAAAGCGACCCATTACACTCACAATTTGCTTCTACATTGCACTTTTAACATCATTTTTTTTCCTGCCCTGCAGCAGCAGCAGTGTGTGTGCTTTCAGTAGAGTGAGGCTGTCAGAGAGTGTGACAGCTCTATACCACGACGCCAGCAGGGAGACAGGTTGTTGCAGAAAGCCTGGAGAGAGCTGTGGGCTAATGCTCAGCAGCTGCAGTCAACAATGGAGCTATGGACCTCTTTCTTCCTCCAAACCAAGCCTTGGTTTGCTGCTCTGCAGATGAGTCTGAGCTCTGACTCTCAGCTATTTCTCCTACCTGCTTCCCCTAATCTGCTCCCCTGCCTACATCTTAATGCTGGTTGGTTGGATCGTCTCTCTCCTCGTCTTTCTTTTCGTGCATGCAATGAATCTTATTTCTTGCATGTGCCTTGTGTCTCTCTATGTGAACAGGGCCTAAAATGCAGCATCTTTTGCTTGGTCTTTTTCGGACCTGACACGGTTCAGGTCTATAGGTTCATGAGGGATCTGGTGTGAAATTCAGCTACATTATCTGTTTTGAGGTCAAGAACATCTGATGTGCCAGAATTGGCAACTGCAGATGAAAACCTCAGACACTGTCAAGAAATGATTTCTAAAATATAACTAATCTAGGGCATGACCAGGACAAGTGTGTCAGGTCTCCCAGGGAATGAGAACATTGCATCAAAGAACTCACAGGTCTCTGGGTAAATTTGGGTCAATAAAGTTTGTTCCCCAAACTCTCCATTGTGGGAGGAGTTCCTCACATGTGTTCTGGGATCCCTCTCAGCAGTCCCGTAGGGATGTGTGTGGAATAAATGAATAAAGAAATAGAATAATTTGATTTAAAAATGATTAGATTTCTCTGACATTGTTAGATACCTGTACAATCCAACAGCCAGTGCTGGGAAATGTGTACAGATCCTTTTTTTGAATAAAAGTAATAATACAACAGTGTAAAAGTTCTCCATTCAAAATTTACTCACATCACAGTACAGTGTAATCAGCAAAATGTTCATACCTATAAATCGTTTATATTCATGGATTATTGTTAAAGACACATTGATTGAGGCAGAACAAATTTTAACTACTTTGTATAACATTGCAAAAAGTTCAGTCTTTCAGTTCAATACAGGTAAATCTGCTAAAAAAGGTGACTGACTCACACAACTGCAGTTACAGAGCACACACACACACACACACACATAGACAGACACCGACACAGGGGAGAAAGAGTGAGCTGTTAGCTGCCATGCAGACTGGTAAAATGGATTTGTCACGTTTCATCCCTGGGTTGTTGCTTCTGTCAGTGTCTGAGACTCTTCGATTGTTGGTTGTGTGTTTTTAAAACTTATTTCAGGGCTGCAGCTCACTCTTTTATCCCCAAGTGTATTGTAGCCCCATTGTTTCTGGTTTAACAGCACCGTGCTGAGCAGGTGACAGGTCCATTACAGTGTCTGTGTTTTGAAAGACAGAAAATGTGCGGAAATTAGCAGTTCACCCAGGCGTTTACATCAACACATCTAAGCCAGAGCCGATTAAAACTGCAGAGTCATTTGCCCACGTGATTGAATGCTGATTGTACCCTTTTCCATTGCTGACAAAAGCCAGATGTTAGCGAATCTTAGTGGGGTTTTTTGACTAGTGGAAAAGGGGCTTTAAAAAGAAATTTCTGTCTTGAATCCTTAAAAACTTTATTTCCTGATTAAATCCTGTCCAATAAAAACTGTATATTCAAACAAGAATGAACAAGGTGCTCCCTGCAGAGGAAGGTGTTTCACATATTTTGAGAAAATTAGAAAAAAACTTTTTTTTTTTTTTGCAGTGAAGAAATTTACAAGTATTTCAGTCTCCATATGCTTTGTATGAAAAATTCTTGACTAAACTCTTGAATAAATGGAGTGAAAAGTACAAGATTTCCCTCAGAAATCCAGTGGCGTAAGGAACATAAATTCTGGAGGCAGCAAAACAAACTATTGTCATTTTAATAAAGATCTCAGGTAATAACTGACTAATGGTCCGATTTTATGCTGCATGGGTTGGCAAACAGCAGTGCACAGAGAAAGGAGTTTCCTCACTGAGAGGCTGGAGGTGTGCAGCTCTTTATCTAACAGCTCACTGTGGCTGCTCTGTCTTTTTCCATTACTCTCTGCAATATTTAAAAAAATAACCAATGTCTTGTTATGTAGACACATTTTCAGAATCAGAATCCGGTTTATTGCCAAGTAGGTTTTCACATACAAGGAATTTATTGTGGTGTTTTAGTGCATAACAATAAACATCTATAGAAGAAAAAATATAAAGAAAGATAAAGCAAAAGCAAGTACTGCAAGTCAGGTGCTTTAAATATAAATAGAAGTTTTTAAATGAATTATTTACAATAGCAATGTGAAAAAATACCATGATGAACGAAATAGCAGGGAGTGCTAAACTTACTGACCAACACATTGCATTTCCTGTGACTACTTCATAATAAAAGTCAACTCATGTTTGTCCAGTTAAAGTTGCATCAGCAGCAACTTAATACAGCATTTTTTCAGGGAATGTCGCCACAGACACCCAGTTCATTGCAAATACCCAGTGCAAATATATACATATTGTATTACTTTCATCAGTGGGTCATAGACTCAATCACTATTGTGTAATTCAGCATTAGCTAGTGATTTAACAGACATTCATTTACTTAAAAATCTTCATGGTTGTCTTTAAAGTAGAAGTAAAAGTTCTGAGTTACCTTCCACCAAGAGCATGAAACATCTTTCCTGAATTAAGTCAACTGGAGATTCAAAGCTCTAATGTGTAGAAAACTGTATCTCACTGTAAAACATTAGTGATTTGGGTTTTAGATTGTTTTTTCTATATCCAAACTCTATTTTAGCAGAGCTATTTGATAATGCTATAGGCATATATATATATATTTTATCATGACACATGCACACCTAAATTGGTGTTAACCAAATATATAATCAACCATTCACAGTTTAGTAACAGGTGATGAACTGATTCAAATGAGTGAGATTCTGTAATTGAACAGCATGTGGTCGGATCATCCAACGCTGTCATCTTGTGGTAAAAAGAAAAAACTGCACTAGATGTGCATAAGGGAAGATAAAAAAAAGTGATTATCACAGGCCTCCTCCGTGTGTGTGTGTGTGTGTGTGTGTGTGTGTGTGTGTGTGTGTGTGTGTGTGTGTAGGTGAGTGTGTGTGAGTGTGAGAGAGAGAGAGAAACAGAGAGAGAGAGCAGATCTGTAGTGATAATACCTTCTGGAAAAGTGCCAGCCATGTTGATTTAACCTTTCTCACGAGATCTAACAGGGTGATTTTTCATATTGTGATGTTGATATTCTGCCTCATATTTGATCATTGTGAACATGCGTGTGTAATTCTTTTGTCGTTCACCTCTGTGGATGTTCAGCTGCGTTGCAGCAGCAGCTCGAATCTCATCACTCCGTGTAGCAGCATATTTCAGTGGGGGTTTTGTATGTGTGTCACAGAGCCACCCTGTCCTCTCTTTCACCCCGAAAAAACAGAAATACTCCCTCTTCATCCTGCTCTTCCTCTCCCTCTCTACCGCCCCCCATCTCCCATCTCCCTCCTCCTCCAACTGGCTTTGATCCGCCCCTGCAGCCACACTGGAAAGATGACAGCGCGAGGAAAGAGAGAGTGGAGAGGGAGGCAGCGAGGGGAGAAAGAGATGACAGCTACTCAACAAGTGTGGAGCATCAGGGAAGAGAGAGAGAGAGAGAGAGAGAAAAAGAGAGAGAGAAAAGAGAAGAGTGCTATTCTGATGATGAGCTTCACGCCATGGGAGGAGGAGGAGACATATGCAGCATCAAGAGGCACCCAAGCTGGGTTAAGCACGCACACGCTCGCTGCTCTCTTTTTAGACACACAAGCACAAACACGCACACACACGCACACACACACACACACACACACACACACACACACACACACACACACAGACATGCACAGAGTTAACTGCCTCTGTTTACCCTCAATCTGGATTGCCGGCAGTCTCCATCGCCATCTGCCCTGGTTGACACAGATGCTGGCTTGTAATACATCCAATAATAATCATTCATAGAAAAGTAGATGCTCAAACGTTGGCAGCAGCTGTAGCCTTACACACACTAATAGACCATGGAAACATATGCACCAAGTGGCAACTTCCGGGGCTGAAACATTAAGCCAACAGGAAAGTGCCAAAAACTGCAGTTCCTTGAACAGCCACTGGAGGCTGGCTCTGAAAGCGAGTCTATAGACTGCTGCAGGCATGACGTATATTTGTACACCAACATGGAAGTTAGCATTGCCCTGATTCCACTGGCAAAAATTGGATTTTTACATTGGCTTTTAGATTACTGCAGCAAATAAGCTCTGTGACAAACAAAAGTTTATGATACTTACATGTTTTGTACATCAGGACAATCTTCACTAATGAATACTACTTTTATGATTTTTGAAGCCTAAATTCAATCAGCACAAGTAAAAAGCTAATGTTATATAATGCTATGAACCAACTACGCCACAGTCATCTGACTTCAACATCACCACCACTAGATGTGTCTTCCTGTGCCATCAACTGAATGCGAGTCTGTGCTCCTGTTTTTTGAGTGGAAATTCTCGTATTATTTTTATTTATATATTAGCACCAGTGGCGATTGCTCTAAGACTGCAAGGGAAGTTCAGCTTCCCCTAAAATGTTAACAAAATAAGTGGTCAAATATGTGCTGTTGTGTGAACATTTCATTGACTAAATATGCTCTAGAACACGTTCATTTTTTGTTCAGAATCAGCTGCTTATCACAGGTAACCGACACGACTTCTTCTCATTCATCCCCGCAGCGCCACAGAGCTTTACACAGTGCAGACGCCGAGCGTCTACTGGCTTCAATGGGGAAGCAGAGAGTGGGTTGTTCCACTGCAGCGAAACTAGACGGTCATAAATGCTGGGCTTTGTCCCGCCCATCGGACGCTCAGTGTCTCTGGGGTTCTATGGGGCAGTGGGCTGGCCCGGACGCTCGGCTTCTGCATGATGATTGGAGGATCTGTCTGAGGCTGAGTCCCTTTTTGATTGACAGCGAAATGAGCGAATCAGCGATCTTGAAGTATAAGCATCCACCGGAGCAGTTTTCAAGTTTTTCATTCCGTCGTTTGGAGTTGATCTGGAGACGTTACTGATCCTCAGCGACTTTGTCTTTGATAAAAACGACTAGCGTTGTGTTTGGCGACTCTCTTCTGTCACTCTGCGAATTTACATTTAAATAAACGGACACATTTTATGATGTAGGCCGAAAATGAGCTTCCCCTCCTTATAAGACCAGCAGCCGCCACTGATTAGCACTAATTAGTAGGTATCAGTGTCTGCGCTCACTATACCTGGCTTGTTAGCTTAGTTTGTTAACTAGTATCCATCTTTATATACAGTCTATGCTATGCACTCAATAGCATAAAGGTTGGCAATATTGAGTATTTACATGCTATCAAGTCTGTGATATACCTTCCTCCTCTGTGCCACAGAGCTCCAGAGAGCTGACAACCATTTTCATATCAACACATTGGTAGGCCACATTGTTGCACTGCACGGTTCCTTCATTACTATAAACACAGCCACTGTAGTTTGTTTTGAATCAATCCCACATACACCGACCTGCTGCTATAATTACTTACTCGAGCACCAAATGTGGATTAATCCACAAATGAAAATAGTCCCAAACAAATGCACTATTTCCTCCTGTGTGAGTAACAGTGCTCAGCTGTTGCAGGAAATTACATAGCATTTTTAAAAGATTAAACTTGTGACTCATTCTGAAAGATACTGTAAATGTCTTCAGTAGGAGCCAGTGCGCTTGGGGCTGAGTGCCACAGAGAGGGTAGGAAAGTATTAACGTTGTGAGAGACAAATTAACGGGCCCATCAGACTAAAAAGTGGCACAGTGAAATTCATCTGTGCGTGCTCATGAAATAGTCAGTGCTCGAGGGTTGATAATGTTGAAGCTACTTGCAGGTTTAATTGGTGAACTGCTGCAACTGACAAGCTAACAGCTTAAACACACTTCTCTCAGAATTTTACATCATTTCGGTCAATAAAGACTTACTGAAGAGGGAAAAATGCACTTGCTGACAGTTGGCAAGCTAGTTAGCTTGGTCGCTAATGGCAAAATAAGTTCACAGTTTGTCCCATTCTATCCCATAAAGGCAGAGAGCGGTAACTACAGAAGTGTTGAAGTTGAGAAAAAAGGGTTTAAAGTTGCAGACCAACAGTAAAACAAATAGAAAGGTCGTAGGCTAATGCTTTCATTTTATGTCTTATGACAACAGCTGAAAAATGCAGATACTGCATAAAGAAAATTGACTTTATTTGATTATTATTTACAGTCAATAGCTAATAATCACTTTCGTTCACAGATAACAACTAGGGGAGAAACTTAGCTTTAGTTTTAGCCAAGGCTAGTCATATTTCACGAGCTAGGGGGGTGCTATTTCAGGAGACACTCCTTTGGGTCGTATCAGAGGGTTGTATAAAACAACCTAGTTGTTCAGGTTGGAGGACTTTTTGGTCTTTCTACATAAATAGTGCAGTTCTAAGTGTATTACAGCACACAGATTACTGAGCCAGAGAGCAGTAACTGTACAGCCAGCAGATACTGGCTTTTTGCTTTTAAGGTTCATTTTGCTGTTTTGACAGAAATTACACATTTCTGTGGCAATCTATTTTTCTAATAGGAAGACAGGTCTCAGGGAGTCAAATGTGTCATAATGTAATTTTGACCAAATTAACTTATATTTCGCCTTTGTGGGACAGTATTGACCCTATCTCATTATTGTCTGCAAACCATCGTGGAGCAGTTTAAACTCATATACAGAGGAGGTCAAATAAAACTCATTGGTGACACACAGTTAATGAGCTACAATAGCTCCATTCATTCTGGACTCTCCATTCCCTCAAAGGTCAGCACTGTCAAAATGGTTTTCTATTGGTCAACAGTGTGTGTCAGTGTTCATCACAGACTAACTTTACACAAAAGATTTGCCTGTTTTCTTTACCACCACAAGCAAATCCAATGATTTTGAGCTGTGTTATGTGACTGAGCCGTAACATATTGTTCGTTTTGGTCTTTTCCTGGGACTTCCCGACTATACCTTACTTGCCAGTGTCCCCTGTCCACAGCCCCAAGTGGTCCACCCCCACCGCCCACCCCCCCAAAAATTCAAATGATGCTGCACTAGATTGGATATTGGTCCTGGTAGGGTGATATGGACACATGCACTTTATATTCCCAATAAGATATATGGATCCTAACTTAAGGAGCCCTTTCTCTCATTTAGCTAGAATTACATCTTCCTTAGAGTCTTACAGAACATATTTTAAGAAAGACTGTTTTATACATTTTTATTGTCTTTTTGTGTCATGACCTATGGGGAAGGGATTATGTGTCATTTCTTTTGGGGCCATTTTCCTCTTTGTGCATAATACTTATTTGTTTCTTTAACTTAAATAAATAACTTAAATATGAAACTCATACATGAAGACTTATATTCTGAAATGAAATATCTACCATGTGACTGTACATTCACAAAGTAAAGCAAAACTCATTATGCAAAGTGGTGCCCATAGGGAATCTTTATGCATTTAATCTCATTATTGTACATTAGAGCACAGAAAAGTAAACACAAAATTTTTATGGGGTAATTATTTTGAAGGACAACTGCATAGTTAATCCTGTAGTGACAGAGACGGGACAGAGTTTGTGGCTGACAATATGAGGAAAGCCTATGGAAATTCAGAATCATCATATCCATGCCGATGAATGTCTCGAAGGGGAGTTAGATATCTGGTAACAGCACCGGCGCTGCCCCAATCCAAAACGCTAAAGTCCATGTGACTTGAATAAAACAGTGTTGCTGCATAATTTCAAATCACATGTGTCCTCAATAATAACCAGAGATCCAGCTAACGTTAATAAGAAACAACTCAGAGGTTCCCCCTTAGAGAACTCAGATCATCCTGCTTTCCTTTACATCTTATTAACATGCATCTCATAGAAGGGCCCATCTGCATGTAATTTACATTTAGTTAATCATCCCTGTTACACACATTTAAATTGGATTTCTCTTTACCTTATAAAATACTAATTGATATTTATACCTTTCATCAATGACCTACCTTTTTGTTCCTCTTTCACCAATGTTCTGACACACTATTGTGGCCTAAGGTCTATTTTTAAACTTAACTTTCTAAAAGAGGATTGCACTGATTTAATAATGTACTTCCATACAGTTGGGAGACATGTGAGAGCCAAATGAAAAAAAAGATCAAAGTAAAAAAGACCCTGACTTTAAGTTCCTAATATAGATGAAGCTCCAAAAATACTGGATCTTACACCTCCCATAATGCAACTTGATAGCATCTTTCATTGGACCCTCTAATAAGCACTTATTAAAGCACATCTTTCAAACATGCACACTGTTTGTCTTCATTCATTCTGTTTTTTTGTCATCATCAGACTTGACAAAGCTCCAAAACGTTGATACCCAAGTAGTTTTGGTGCATTCAATACAACCACAATGTCCCCAGTTAAGTACTGTATATATGTAGCACCAATGATAACTAGTAAACCAATGCTTTATTGATATTTCTATTGGTACCTGATATCTAACACACAGGACAAGTTAGTGCAAGTGGAAGGAGAATCTTTTTCAGCAATCAGCACAGACTTATTGGACCAAACATTTCATAAATGGAAACATTTTACTTGGTGTCCTTTATTTCCCAACAGTGCAAATCAAGTTGATATCACAGTTTCCTATAGCATCACAGCACAAACTGTGACATACATCTTTTATCTGTACCAGGCTTAAACGCACACTATGTAACTCCTGCCACTAGCAGTCTCTCAATCAAAACGACAACAAAACACAGCACTGGGTGACATCGTGAAATAGTGTGGGATCATGGGAGAACATTTGCTCAGCTTTTCTGTCTGATAACTTAAGATCCAGACGTCCAATGACTAAAATCCTTCATCTGCTTAAAATATATAGTTGAAAACATTATCTTAAAAAATGTGATTTAAAACTAGATCAAATTCAATTTTGAGCTTAAGTCAGGCAACCACAACGCTGACCCATGCGCACAGAGGATATAATGTCATGACAGGTGACCAGATGAAGCAGAGCATTACGATGATTACAATCACATATTTCCCTGGGTTTGAAAAGTAATTGGAAACATTTGGGATAATGCAAATACACAACTCAACAACATCTCATATATTTTTAGGCATTTTAATGCGGAAAAATGACATGCTATGACTTTAAAGCAGCATTAATCAAGTTTTTTGTTGTCGTTGTTGTACAGTGTGTTTAACAGAGCCTTTTCATTGAAAGCAGGTGCCTGGTGGCTAAAATACAGAGCTGAGGGGAAACTGCAGAGTCAGGTGATACTTCTCCATAAGTTCATCACCACAAACTCCCACTTTCACATTACACAGTTGACCCATTGTTAATATAAAAACCTGGATTAGTGCAGCTTTAAACAGGAAAGCAGATGAGCACACACACAGTGGGAAGCTGTCTTTTCTAAATTTATAAATGTCCCACATTTATTAAATCCATCCCTTTAGATCCTGACTGATCCTGTTCATAAAGAACTCCACAGTAACCAGAGGCAGCGGCTGCGTAGAGTATGTGTGTGCTCACACACACACACACACACACACACACACACACACACACACACACACACACACACTGTAGTACACAATTGACTGTTTGACCACATCCGCGCATCCTGCAGACAACTTCAACCTCACTAAAGTTTAAATCCAGTGTTGAGATTGTGTTTAATTCCTCTGTTGATATGAGTTAAGTTCATTTGAAGAGTTTTAAAGGATTTATAGAGTTTCTGCAGATCATGTCTGGCCTTGAGTTTGAAACAACTCCCGAGCCCCTCCTCCTCCTCCTCCTCCTCCTCTTCCTCCTCCTCCTCCTCCTCCTCTTTTTTCTTCACTCCCTGCCAACTGGCATAAAAGGTGCCAGATTAACACACTGGCACACATACATTGAAAATGTTGGTGTATACAACATATCTGCTTTTTGCGTGTGTGTGTGTGTGTGTGTGTGTGTGTGTGTGTGTGTGTGTGTGTGTGTGTATGTGTATGAGAGAGAGAGAGGATAATTGCCTGGATTTATGGATGACAGGAACAGTTTACTGTGTCATTTGGATTTTCAGGGACAAGGGTTCACTTACCGGTGAACGTGGCAGACAAAGAGCCCGGAGATACACACACACACACACACACACACACGCACACACACACACAGACAGAAGAATAATACTTGGATGCGTAGGAGTTTCGCGGCTTACTGTTTGCATGTCGCAGTGATATCTTGTGCATTGGATGTGTGGGATGGAGGAGCGCTACATGGAAGGAGACAGATGCGGGAGCTCACCGTGACACACACGCATACACACACACACACACACACACTCACACACTGTATGCATGATTCCCAAAAATCTGACAAACACTGCAATAACGCTGATGTGCTCAGCTCTACTGACTGTCCCGCAGATGAACTCCTGCTACTGAGATTCACACAAAACTGAGGGGAGTCTGATCAAATACTCCAATTCCCTACTGTTACCCCCCCGAGCCTAAACACACACACACACACGCACACACACATGCACAGACACAAAAACGGAGTATGGGATGACGGTTGAATACTAATGTTGGACCTATTTACATTTCAAGCCGTACGACTGTCAGCATCTCTGTTCAGGGAGAGAGTGGGGAATTGTCAAGAACACACGGTTCTCGCCTCGCTGCTAGTTTCATTCCAACCTTTAAACCTTCAACATAACGTCGGGATACTCTCGCATCAAGAGCTGATAATGAAACTTCAGTCAAACCGTTTCATCTCCCATTTTGTTTACAAATCCCGTGTTTACACCGGCTCCTGTCTTCTGAGAAACCAGCGCGAGTTTTTAGATGCACTTCTCCTCTCCCGCCTTTTCATTCTTGTTTGTTTTCGCTTCAGACTGACCCACTAAAAGCAGTTGCCGCGTGAATGCCGCAGCTTTTCAAAGTGTAGACCTATTCAGATGTTTCTCGTTAGACAACCTTCCACGTTGTAAAGGGAAGGCTTTTGCCGGTGCTGCGCTGAGACGCTTCACTGAAATCAAATCAGAAAGTAAATGTGGGAGAACAGACACGTTACTTGACAGGCATCAATCCAAACTCGCATGTGAATAAGAAAACAGAGGCACAGCAGCATCATGACCAAGTGTTGGTTTGCTTCTTCTTTCTTATATGTGATCAAATTTGTATTGCTTTGTGTTTACTCTTGGAGTAAAGGCAATTTTCTGACATATATATTTATAACATGAAGTCTGTGATTTGGAAAGTGGGAGGCATGGAGCTATCTAATACTATATAGGTCAGACTATGCCTCGTCTCCCAACAGTCCTGCTCCTAAATGATGCTTATTTGCTAAATTTGTCATGGTCACAGTGACGGCTAGATAATATTAATTCAGAACAAAGGGGAAGTCAGAAAACAACTGGTGGAAAAAGAAAAGTTTCGGTAAATCCCCCTTTTTAAAATGTGTAAATTTGTGTTTGTATGTTTGTATATAGACACTGTACCTATATGTACACTACTGGTTAAAACACATCCATTTTTACAGCTGTAAATTTAGATAATCCAATGTGTCAGTGTTTCTGAAATGTCAAATAAATATTATTGATTAAAAAAAATGAATGGTGGAATCTTAAATCCTAAATTTAATCTAAATGCTTGACTCATTCCATCATGTGAAGCCAGTTTCTTCTTCTTTTCTTCCAATGTGTTGATTCAGTATCTCGCTGTAGGATCAACCGCTGACCAACCGGTCTGTCTTCCTTTGCCACTTGTCTTTCCTCTCCATTCTGAAAGCAATACGCAGTAATGCTTCCTGTAGTACAGCATTACATCCTACAGTCCTGATAGTGCATCAGAGGGTGTTGGAACACAGGTCGTTCAAACACAGAGGGGTTTTTAAGACATCAAGAAAAGTTAAGGCACCTAGTGGATCGACTTTCAAGGCTTCATTTCTTTCCCCTGCTGCAGGAAAGCTATAAGTTAACTTATTTCTTCATCCTTGAAAAAGCCCCGTTTTCTCTGAAATGTTCATGATTTTTCAGTTTTTGGTGAGCAGAGCATTTTTTTTTTTTTCTTGGGCACTATCATTAACTTTGTACAGTGGCGATTCTAGAGCTCTGATGTGGCTCTGTTCAGTCGACCAATCATCAGCCAGACAAACATGTGAATGAGCTGTGAATGGGGCGTACCTTTAGGGAGGTTTCCTACTGAGAGTTCATCGCAAATCTTCCATTGGTTGTTTACGGTAGAGAGAGTCGCATTTTGAGACACGGCTGTGGAGTAAAGTTTGTCAGCCTTCACGGGCCCTCTAACAGCCTGGGGCCCCCAGCAGTTGCCCGTCTTGCCTGTTCACAAGCTGCAGCTCTGCATGTTAACAGTCTGACCTGCAGTACGTACGTATTGTCTCTTAAAAGCTACAGTATACAATCAGGTTTGCTTCAGTTTGTTTAGCTTTATATCTGTCTTCAGCTGCATGTCTGCATTTTATTCTGTAAATCTGTGTTCTGAGAGTGACGCAGAGCCAGAATCAAACTGTTTGTACGTTCCAACACACTTGACCAAAAGAGTTGATTCTGAGTCTGCCCATGTTTATCAGGCATATAAACCTTCTTACCTGAAATGCTCCTCGCCTGACATTAACATCCAACTCCATCCCTGCTCACCAGCTGCGCCTCTGCCCTTGTACCATTTAAGATTATTCACCGGACTTGAACTGCTTAAATTTCAATAAAAACTGGAAAGATGGGGGTGACTAAAACTTTTGACTGGTAGTATATATGCATGTGTATGTACTTGAGTATGTATACAGTATACTGCAGGCATATATAGATTCAGCCTAGACTTTGAAACTAGAGTGAAAGGTGTCAGTTTCATGTGATGTTGGTGATATGTTGTCAGTATGACTTAGGTCTTTTCCCTGTGTCGCAGTGTCGCAGACGCAGTGTATCGGCTCTAACCCTTTAACATGGGCGCCAAGATGTAAACCAAGACGAAAAGAGCTGTTATTGGTCTCCCGTCATGTGAAACATAAGATATTGTAAATTAAATACAAGTTACTAAAGCACCTTAATAAATGTAGTAGGGTGAAAAGCATAATCTTTCCTCCTGGAAATGTAGAAGTAGTAGAAGAGTAGAAGTACAACTCAGCATAACATGGAAACACTGAGGCAAAGTACAAGCACCTCAAAATTATAGTTAAGTACAGCCCCTGACTATTGACATTTCAGACATTCACACATGAAATACCAGAGTTCCCATCTGTCAAACACTGATGTAACTAATAACATGGTGGCTGCAACTAATAATAATTGTGACTATCACTAAATCTGTTAATGTTTGATTTATTGATCAGTTTTTTTACTCTGTAAAATGTCAAAAAATAGAAAAAAAAAGTTCAGTTTTTCTCATCAACAGCCCAAAAACCTGAACAAGATATTTAATTTACTTTCATGTGTCAAACAAAAGCAACAATCCTCACAAAAAACAATTTTAAACCAATGAAAGTTCTTTTGAAAAATGATCAAAATGAGTAATAGTTGCAGATTCATTTTCTTTTGATCAACTAACTGACTAACTTGACTAATTGTTTCAGTTCTGAATTATATTACTATGTTCTGCACTGCTTTCAAATGACCGCCGGAGGGATGCCATCGTTAATGTTAACGTAGTTCCGCCACTTTTCCTGCTATGTCAAAAAAGTTTTTTGAATCTGTTTAATTTGGGAATGATAAAGAAGCAAGAGCACTGTGATGCCAGCTCGCTTATTTCGATTCAGGACAGCAGGATCTATTCAGAAAGCAAAAAAAAGACGAGCAAAGTACAAGATGGACAAACTTCTGATGGGGAAGAAAACAAAGTCAAGTGAAGCTGATCAGGCGAACGCGTCAGTCAGCTCTTTGTCAGCAGAGCTGGAGGGTGTTTTGTGTTTTGTAAAAACTCTGGCACTTAAAGGGCAAAGTATAACTCGCGTTTTTCATTCTTACAATAGTAACTGAGGAGACACATGAATAAATCATTTCAGTTTTGCAGTATTGTTACCAGGTGCTAAAAATGCTATCAGTGTATCCTTCTGAACAGGTTGGTGACAAAAGGCACTGCTGTGGATTAACTCTGAACACGTAAGCCTCTTCCGACCAAAGAAATAGTCCCTATGAAACTGGATCATCCAGTGAATGTGTTTATTTGTAATTTAGGTCCATTATATCATGATCGGTGAGTATTGATCTGACTAATGTGTAGTTAGTAAACTATCTCAACTAACATTTTACACCATTGCAAGGCTGTCAATCTGTTTGTGTGCTTGTGTGTCTAGCACTATTTTCTACGCATGCACATGCTTTACATAAATCACAGAGTTGAGAATTAAGTTAAGCAGCACAGCCTCCTCTCCATCTATCTCTCTCACACCCCCTGTATTTTTTTTGCTCCAGTTATCTACAGCACTGCCTGCAGCTACTCATCTAAGAACAGAGCAGAGAAAATGAGGGAATCAACTCCAAAGTGGAGGAGGATGATGTGTAAGAACAATCATTGTGCCAGGAGGCACAATAAGCCTTTGAATAGGAGGTTCATTTATGGAAGTTCTTAACCCTGTTGCTTTTTCTGTTTCTCTCTCAGAGCATCAGCAGGTTGTTTGCAGATTGTCAAACAATGAGTTCACCAACTGAGGGTGTCACAGCCGGGTCAAGAGACATTTTAATCAGACGTTCACACACACACATAGACAGAGGTAGTGAGTCAAACATTTGGCCAGCGGGCATCCACCACTAGTGGCTGACTAGGATTAGCAATGCTCTGCTCTCTGGCAAGCTGTAATCCAGTTACAGTGGGGGCTAAATGCAGTCCTGCATTGCCCTCTTTAGGAGGAGCAGTGAAGTGAAGAGGATGTGTTCACAGAAATACCTGGCTCCTAATCTCATCAGTACTCTGTTACATCTGACACAGTAGTTCAACACTGTCCACTGGGTGGCTGTGTAGATTGACAGTACTCGGCTGTTCACTCAGCATCAGATGCAACACCAGGGCAGGGCCAGGTTAAACTACAAGTTGGCCCCAAGCAAGACTGTTTAGTACAGAGCAGCAGTGGGCGAATGTATTGGTACTCAAGTATTTTGAGGTACTTGTACTCCATTTCAATATTTCCATTTGATGCTACTTTTGACTTCTTTTTACTTTCAACCTTCATCTGACAGACACACGGTGGTGCGGTGGTGCGGTGTTTATCACTGTCACCTCAAAGTGAGAAGGTTTGAACCCGGGGCCTTTCTGTGTGGAGTTTCTTTGTTCCCCTTGTGCTTCTGTGTGTGGGTTTCCTCCAGTTACTCCGGCTTCCTCCCACCATCCAAAGACATGCGGGTTAATTGGCGACTGTAAATTGTCCATAGGTGTGAATGTGAGTGGTTGTCTGTCTCTATATGTCAGCCCTGTGATAGACTGGCGACCCGTCCAGGGTGTTCCCCGCCCTCGCCCCAATGTCAGCTGGGATTGGCTCCAGCCGCCCTGCGACCCTATAAGGATAAGCAGTATAGCTAATGGATGGATGACAGATGTAATTGCTGTTACTTTTCAGATTTACACTAAGAAATGTAAAAAAAAGGATTATATAATAAACACCAGATTAAAGATTCAATCAGTGGTTCCAATTTTTTTTTTTGGCATAGGCTTCCCTATATGCTGAGAAAAACTCGACTCTCTCTCTCTCTCTGTCTTTGTGAACACAACCACAGTAGGATGACAAATACATTTCATAGCTATGTTGAAACTAAACAAAACTCTCGTCGTAAACAAAGCATTAATTATTTACATTTAATAATCAGAGTATTCACAATAATCACTCAAAATCAGAAGAGGGATACACATATAAACAGCTGTTTATGACTTGCACTTTCTGTCTCTCTCTCTTTCTCTCGCTTGACTGTTCCTTCACTTCTCTGTCAGGGCAAAGAGGATAATTGCACAAAATCCTGGCAATGTACAACCACAATTTAGAAAATATACTCCCATACAAGGCGGACTGCAGACCACAGAGAGATGATATTGATGGTATTTTACTCCAACATTAGGAGTAAAGACAGATCAACATATAACTAGCTGCATCAGCGCTTTTGCACCACATCAGTGATGATCAAACTGAATTGCCTGAATTGTTGTTTCACTTTTTCTAAACTGCTAAAATGTGGGTTTTGATACAGAGGTCTGGAACCAGGCTTGTAAAATGTAACATATACTATATACAAATAAATATAAACAGCAGCAGCAGTGACGGTGATGATTCAAACTGATGTTGATGATTAGAGCTGGTTGTATTCTCTAGCTGATACGTAAATGAGCATCAGTGCTTCCTATCTTATCTGCTTTAGCATAGGAAACATTGGACCTTCCTTTACGAAAGGAAAGGAGACCATGTATAAACCTGTCAAACATTCCCATGCCATGAAACTCTATATACTTATGCCTGAATATAATTTATTCTGATCACTTGTCCAGTTCCTTATTTTCATTTAATTATTATTTTAATGGCTCTGTGGGGACTTACCTGTAACTCATACAAAAAAAAAATGACCAGAGCATCACGTTTTAACTCTGAACTTCTTTACTGAAAAAATGTGCATCATTACATTGACCTCATCTCACTCATGCTTTTAACTTTTATCAAAACCATTACTGCCACCTTGTGACATGTATTGATCACTGAACTACATTGTAATTTCTCACCAAACAACAAGGAAAGTACTTTTCATCTACAATATGTAAATGTAGAGTAATAAATTAATTGTTTTAACTATATTTAATATTGTGAATGAAAAAAAGATACAACAGGCTCAACTTTCTCTTGTGTATTCCTTTCATGTTATCTTATTTTAACATTTTAATCCTGCTTGTTTTTGTCGTTGGAAAAGGAGGATTTATCGTCCATGTGTTATAAATAAAGTTAGTTTAAAATAAAAAGCCTAGTGTAAAAGCAGTCAGAACGTCTTTTCCTAAGTCCTTATGAATTCTCCTTCACATCTTCCCTTGACCTCATGGCGTTTTCCGTCAAGGAAAAGTGGATAGGACAGGAGAATATTTTGACTTTTCGACTGCGGCTTTTGTCTGACAACCATGTGGGTGTGTCCAGACTGTGCTTGACTGACATCCTTCTGGCCGTCTTATTAGTTTTGTTACACGTGTTGGGGTGGAAACTGTCACGCCGATATCACTGTTATTTGTTTGTGACTTTCGGTGACCTCACTACAATAAGTGAAAGCACCTGTGTAGATGTGCAGTGCTACTAAAGGAATATCCCACAGCACTGAGACACAACGGCCCCCAGGTTCATTTTTTCAAAATGTTCTCCTTTGTATTTCTGTCCTTTTGTGGATATGTTTTCATACATCATATTTGTTAGACATCATGAAAACAAATGATGTTGCATTCTCATGTGTGTTTTATAGTTTCATTAATGTTTAATCACGAGTCAAGCACGCTCACGTTCACAAACCAACGCACACGTCGGCTAACAGGACCGACAGGGTCACGGGTGATGATGGAGATGGAAACAGGGAAGTCAGACATGTTTCAGTGAAAATGTGAGTATTTGAAACATGCTGAGCATCAGGATGAATAATAGATGAACAGATTATGCTGAAGGAGGACTTGTTGTTTATATGGATGTTTTTCCACCATGATGTGGTGTTCCATTGACTTGGGGTTGAATGTTTATACAGACTATAAAGAAAAATCCTAGCTGTATGAGTGGAGATTAAACAAAATTGAATGATTTAACATGGAAATGAGGACTCACTGAATGGTTTGATGAGTAAGGAAAAGATGTGTATCATAGAACTTTACAGTCAGCGATCAGTCAGCGCTGAAATGAGCCGAACGGATGATCAAATTCAACTAAAATGCTCCAGTATTTCAGAAAAAATCAACTTTAGCCACAGGTTTCTAATATTACTATCCTTGGGAAGGCAGTGCAATGATATAGGCTTCCAGACCAACAATATTGCAGCGTTTCTTCCACATTTTTAAACAACTAACAATCCCTGTGGATAGAGTGTTTGATACTGAAGCAGGTGTAGGTGCTGAATAAATACTCATTTTTTCAGCACCTACACCTGCTTCATAATCAAATAGACATGGAAAACTCACTTTCTACAATGTGGGACCTTTAATGCTGATGCATCTGTAATGCCTGGCTCCTTTAGGAGCATAGCCAAGAAGGGAGGTCAACACAGTAACCATTTAAAGAAACCAGATTAATTAAGGATAACTCAATTTAACCTAAGCAAACTAGAAAATGTGAAGTCAGAAGTGTAGTGTAGGTGTTGGTGCTAGGAAAATGAAAGCCGATTGAAACTACATGTACAAGAACTGAGGCCTCAACCAAACACTATATACAACCAAACAAAATCAAGCTGGGTGCCTGAAAGCCACCAGCCTCGCAAGAAGGCTGAGAGAGAGAGAGAGAGAGAGACAGAGAGAGAGAGAGAGAGAGAGAGAGAGAGAGAGGGGACATCTTGGAACCTCCCACCTCAAATAGGTGAAGTCAGTCAGGTAAATCAGGAAGAACCTGAAAAAAAAGCATTTTGTTGTGGTTGCTCCAGGTGGAGCTAGTTTTAACTACTTTATACAGTTGGGTAAGTCAAAATATAAATCTGATGGGTTTCCTCTTTTCAGTACAGTTCTCTAATCTTGACTTTAGTTGTGAAATACAGTGTAGTTTTACCTCCTCTGAAATTTAACCATCTAAAATTTAGATTAGAAATCAATTCACAACTCACAGACACCTGAAATGTGACAAAGAGCCCTGGGTAGACATTGTTTTCTTTTTAAGGGATCAGAAGGGAAAATGCTTGGGAACCACTGGTTTAATCTTTAATTTTCTAAGCTTATCATATGACTTTTCAACTATGGCTGTCACATAAATGTAGCGGGGTGAAAAGTACATTTGCCTCTGATCTGCGGAGGAAGAGTAGAAGTACATATACCTCAAAACTGTACTGAAGTACAGTAGTGGAGTAAATGTACTAGTTATTTGCCACCACTTCTACCACCATCATCATAACACCAAAAAAATGAAGGCATATGTTTTGGATGAATGTTGTTTATTGTTCCAGTGGAGTTCAGAGACTTTGAGAATCTGAGACAGTTTTCTTTCATCTGTCAGGAGTCTTTACATACCCCCTCTCAAAAAGTCAATTCTAATCTGCGTTAGATGAAAAACATTTGCCGAGCCTCCATTATGAAACTCCAAGCTCTATTACAGGCTCCTCGAGCACCTGTGTTACATCAGGTTGTATTTGCAGATATTCTTCTTGCTGCATTGCAGTTTGACACGTAAGCCAAAAGGGGGCAGTGCTACACAGATGAGGAAATGGTGAAGGGAGCTGCCAATTGATCTTTTCTGTCTGCAGCTCAACATTTTGCCAGTGGAAATCATATTTCTCACACCTCGACAGCTGGACGTGAGATGTGGATTTGAGTGAATCAAACAATGAATTCCACGTATCTGCACAGTCTATAATCTACAGAGTTTTTAGCTGCAGGTCAGAACTGTTCCGTACCTGCCAGACACTGGATGGTGCACAAACTCTTCCATATCGATCAGCCCCAGAGGTGTTATATGAACACGTCTCAGAGGTTCAAGGACTTTTTCTATAGTTGCAGGCTGAAGGACGCAGAGCTGGGAGTGAAGACTGATCCAGAGTCACAAAGAGAAAGGCGAGAGTCACTTCCCTGGTTGCCATGGCAACACACCTGCTCCTCACTACAGCATCATCCCTGGGATGATGCTGAAGTCTGTCTGATGTGGAAGAAGCAAGAGAGAGACAGAGAGAGAGAGAGAGATAGACCAGCAGACACAGAGAGAGCGAGACAGAGACGAGGCATGCATCTTAACAGTTTCTCATCACGTTACACACGACTGCCAAAATACTGAGCAACATCTCGTATTCTGATCAGGGTACAGCAACTTTATATCATTTCCAACACTGACACACACACAACATTATGGGCATAACTCACATTCCAAACAAGCCCTCAGCTCAGCCTACAATGGGACAGAACCTACTCAAACTCACCACATGTGTGGGTGGACCTGAAATTCAATGAGCATAAAAAACAAAGGTTGCTTCCACCCAGAGCCTCGAACACTCAGCTGGAATTTTCAACAAAAGACTGTTGCAATACAACTTCATAGTGTCATAGCTATTTTAATTATATATCTCTACACAAGCCAAACAATTACACTGCCGTAAAGTAATTGACATTTTACCTTCCGCCGTGCTGCGAGACACATTTATTTCCACACATTCAATTTGAAATGCTGAGAAAATGTACCAGATGTGTACACTGCTAATCTCTGTGTGTACTAAGTGATGGGTTTGATGATGAAAGCAACTATAATGAGCCACATGAAATCAATTTCAGTAGTGGTTCATTTAAATAATCATTTATTCTCAAAAGATAGTGTTTTCACAGTTCCCAGTGCCTCACACATAGTGAAAACCTTGATTTGATTTGACTTCATTGTCCACCTCAGTGGAATTTTGTCTTTGGCTTCTCCCATAGTTCAGTAAAAAAAATACATACACTCTGCATAACACAACACACCATTAAAAACATACAACATGTGCAACATACAACGGTCCAGATGAGCAGGTAGCAGCGGAAAGGGGATAAAAGACTTGTATTTATTCTGGTGGCCCTGAACCGGCTTTGAGTGTAGTGGGTGTGAGGTATCTGCAACTGTGTTTAGCCTTCCTGTGTGCAGCACTGTCAAATATACTGCAAAGTTGTTTTTGTTTGTAACTTGTCAATCACCCTCCCTGCAATGTTAAGAATTTTGGAGAGCATGTTTTTGCTCTTTATTCTTCATTGCCCAGTGTGAAGACTTTTTTATTTCATTTCATTTATTTGTACTTTTCAATGAACAAGGGTTAAATAATTTACAAAGAAATGAACAGCGGAAGTATGAAGAATCACTGTCCACAACATATTTTGAACCAGTGTTTGGTTTTGACCATGTCAGGAGAAAAAGGTAATGTCCATCAGATTCAACCTGAAAAGCAGTTTTCAACAAAAAAAGGACAGCAGTGACAGCTGAACAACAAATCAGCTATCAGCTGCTCTACATATGAGATGTATTAATTGATTTTCAAATTTTGGGAAGCAAAATTTTACCATGTCACCTTACCAAGCAAGTAAAGGATGCCACAGCGAAATAGGTACAAACCATTTTCTGGCAGAAGAAAGGCCATGTTGGCACCATGTTGGTACCATGTTAACGGTACAGTGGCCATTTTAGAACATCTCAGACTCAGCCTTAGCTGTCAAAACTAACTCAAAACAGTTCTTCAGGTACAATATATCTTTAAGCAATCAAATACTGATCGTCTGCAGTCTTGAGTCTTAAGTTGGACATATCACAGCCTTTAAAAAATACAAGATTCTTAATTGTGATTATGACTACAGTACGTTGACGTAGTGTAAACTGTGAAGACAATAACATCAGTAATGGCATAGCAAACTTGGCTTACTTTTTGGGAAAGTAAATGAGTTTTGAGGAAATTCAGGCTGGAACTGGTTCCATAATGAATGAGATAGGACAGTGGTTCTGTGGTTCTGACCGGAGACGGAGCAGGACTGTGCTCTATAGTTCCTAATTGCACGTCAATGCGTGCACCCACTCTTGCTAGCATGTTATAACACTTACCATAACATTTTATCATCAACATGTGCATTAATACATGTACTCTCCATATGAAAAAGTATTACATTATTTCAACAAACTTTGTCTTCAGAAGTTTGTCAGTTCCCTTTCTCAATGAAAAGCTGTTGCTTTGGAGAAGTCACAGCATATGGAAGTCCTCCACCACCAGAAGAGGAACATTAGTGTATTTAATATTTGGATTTTTTTCCCCTGTTATCTGTCATCACAGTTCATTGACGGACTGTACAGCATGTTAGCTATTGCATGTTAAGAAGAAAATGGATGGAATTTGATCTGTATAGCACAAAAAAACAGATCCACGTGCATCAGGTGATTTGTGCACATATGTAATTAAAGGCAATCTAGGAATGAGCATTGCAAATTAGCTTAGGCTCTAAATGCTGTGGTATGTGCGGTTGGTTCATGCTATATACTTGTTCCTAGACATATAAACAGTAAAAATGAAATAAATAAATAAATAAGTTAAAACATTGTGTATGAATAAGGTATGCAGTCTTGTTGGAAATGGTGATTAAACTTTCTTTGTTCGGATATATAAGTGTGATGGATAGCTGCCAGCCAATCAGAACCGCAGAGGAAATGGCTTAAGATGATTAACTTTGTAGTTATTGATCCTAAATCCCATGTATTTGGGCCTTGGAGGCTCGCTACAGCAATACTTTCAATCACAGGATGATGAACGCTCCCTTTCTGCAGTCACAGCTAATTTCAGGTGGTCACCATTTTAAAAACCAGGGTCTATTGCTAAACAGAGTCTCTGATTTTTGTTCATTAAAAATGTTCAAATTTAGCCCATACTTTAGATTCAAAGTAGTGCAAATGAAGTAATGCACATTATATATATATACAGCAGTATCATATATTAATCATAAAGTTATCATACAAACTGCTGTTCACCCTTTCATACCAAAGTGTAAAATTAACAGAAATAAGCCCAGGTCAGGAACAGGGTCATGCAGCCAGGTCTATATGTTGACCCATTCAGACCAACTGAAAATGCAATGTTAAATACAAGGTAATCCTGGTCAATGCAAGTTTGAGGACATGGGGGCTGCTTTTCATAAAATTTAATGGGAATTTGGCTGTGTGAAATGTAGTTCTAGATTCTCATTTCAGTCTGAAGATAAAAAAATCTATCACTGAAATAAAGTGTATGACCTGTAACTGGAATGTTATAGGCTTTACAGCTGAAATGCTGTGGATACAAGTGCTTACAGCCTGCATCTCATGCTGCAGTGCCAGGTAAAAGAGAAGAAGGCTAGTCTCAGTACCAGCAATAACACAGAAAGTCTAATTACTCCATCATCATATACACAGTGTTTATGTGCGTTGCAACCTATAATTGCAATGTTGCTTTATGGTCTTTTGGGACCCTCACTGAATTGAATGTTTGCATCCAACCTGAGGCCCTCTTTTTGTTTTCTTAACAGTGCTAATTCAACCGAGCCTGCTATCGGAGGCGGGGAACTGTATGCTAAAAGTGTTCCGATTAGCACCTAAAGTATCCAATGAAAATTAAATTCGTCGTTCAAATCAGCCAATGGCAGGAGAAGAGCTCCAAGTTGCTCCTCTCAGGGCTCCGTGGGGGCGGTGCTTATCGTCGAGGACCCACCCCTCAAGGCCGCGGGTTTGGTTGCACATAGGCTGCAGTTTCAGTTTGTTTTATTCACCATTTTGAGTAGCTGAAGGTAAAAAAATTAAGAATATTTGCGTTTGGAGGACAAGTCGCTGTCGTAATTTTATTTTCACTCGCTAGCTCGGACGGTGGAGTTGTGCGTCAACCTCGCTCCCCTCAGTGTTTTGCAGAGCGGGAATCTATATTTCTTTTTTTTCCCTGTGCTTTTTTTCTTCTCCCCCCTTTCTTACATCCTTAACCTCTACAGTATTCCTGCAAAATGTCAAGACCAGTGAGGTAGGTGTGCTAAATCTGTCCTGTGCTCTCCGTTAGTTAATAACGACACCGTGCTGGCAGGCGTCGCAGTTAACATGCACGTCTCGACCATGTTGTGTTTTATGACCTGAGAATTTGTTTATTTCATGAAAAAATAATGGGAACGTGTGCGTGTGTGTTTCCCCTCTCGTGTGTGCACCCTCGTTTTTTTTCTAACATGGATCCCAGTGGTGTGGACTGTTCGCCATATCTTGTGGAGATACGCCGCTGTGTGTCGTGTCTATCATGCTTTTAAATGGATCCACGATGTGCATTGTTGGCTGCTATGTAGGCCAAGCGGAAAATTAGTCGGTGTGATTTAACCAGCTACGTTTTACGGCTCACTTGAACCAGGCCTGATAATATTTTCCCTCTCTGACTGAGAATGAGAATATGGCTACCCCATTCATCCAGGGAAGGCTCTAAAACGCTAGTAACCCCCCTCCACAGAAAGGAGAAAAAAACGGAGGAGGTGGTGGTCGGCCTTGGGATTTGATCTTGTTAACCGCGCAGACTGGGCATGTCATGCCGTAGGCTCCATTACATCGCATTACACTGCATTTAAAACGTTTTTTGGCGTTTCAAACCGGCAGAAAATCGCGTATTAGGCAACGAAAAGGTGGTTGTTGGTGGGGGGAAAGACTGGGGAGCGCGGATCTACATTTTCAGCTCTGGCTGTAAATTAACGCTGCTGGCTGATGTCAGAGGAAGGCGGAGAACTACAAAAAGTCACCACACCCCCCCCCCAGTGCCAGATCTCCACTGTGATTATAACGCATGAGGTGTCTTTTAATCCAAATTAAAATGCCCTTTAACTTGATTAGAAGTCATTTTATGGAGGCAAATGTAACAAAAAGTAGATCCTCGAAATCCCGCAGTTTCTCTGCATGTAAACGCCTCATTTCTTGGATCTATATGGAAGGTTTTACTGCTTTCCTTGACTGAACATGTTTTACAATTTTGATCTTCTTTAGGTGCTGTATGAAAATGATGGCATCTGGAATTGATAACAACTTAATTCTTTTTAAACTAATGTTATTAATATATATTTTTGGGATGACCACTTGAATTCGAAAAAGTAGTGCATAGCAATAAATAAATCCACAGTAGAATTTTTAAGAAAACAAATGTTTACATATAATGCACATTACATTGCAGGCATGCCTCATATTTAAGTCAGACATACCACAAGAGAAGCTGTTTAGTGGTCATATATTTGCATCATACAACCAGATGCCTATTTTCACCAGAACTTAACATAAAACTTGTGTTCACACACAAATAGCAAGTCATTGGCTTTTATTTTTCCATGATCAGTGCGCAATAAGTTCAGGCGCACATCATATCTGCAGTCTCTAATTTAAGAAACGCTTTACCAAAGTGCAGGGCCGTTAAGGACAATGATCCACTGTGGTTATTTCAACAACGGAAAAATAAACAGACAAACTTGTGTTTTTACTTTTAGTTGACTACAGACGGAGTAAGTTTGTGTGAGTTTTGGGAAGGAAATGCAACAACTGGACTATCAGTATCTCCACAGACATGAAGTACACTTTAAGAAGCTTAGCATCTACCTTGGGCTGGTACTGCACAGCTACTTGGCAGTTGGATAAATGATTGTTGTGATCATATATTTCCAAAGTTGGAGAATCCCTCTTCATAGTATTATTAATTGCAATGCAACAATCTGACTGTTCCCAACACTATACACTGCGTATGTGCTGACACTGAATCCTGATCTGTTACACTGCCTTTTTCAGCAGCTTGTTTCAGTGTGTAGTGTCCTGCCCACTCGCAAAACTTATGTGTAACAGGTAAAAAAAAATGTAGTTAACCGGAAAACAGCCAAAACTGACATTTAGAAACTGACCATCTTAATCTTGCTCATTTCAGTTAATTCGGTGAATACTTTGCCTAATGCGTGCATTCATGAACTGTACCATGCCTCATGTTTAATCATGTGCCTCCGGCCCGTCCAACAAACGTTAGTCCAGGTTCAGTCAAAGCGAAGCCGGTGATTTGGATAACAAAAACGCAAATATCGAGCATATCGAGTAACGCATGGGTAAAAAAATTAACTAAATGCAAAAAACCAATGGAAAAGAGGCACGTTTTTATTAATCATCTAAGCCAGTGTAATTTTATCAAGCCTAACTAGCTGCCATGGTGTTTTTACAATTGACACAACCTCTTACTGCTCGATTCATCATCATTCCAGAGCTGAGGATCAGCTGACTGACAGCAGTCAATTTACATATGTGCACAGATGATTACTGCTGAATTGGTTATCTTTGTGTCACTTTGCATTACATCAACAAATGGGAGCTGGTTGAGCGAACATCTGAATGGGACAGGACATTACACAAAACGGCAGATAACTTCAGACCAGCCACCGTGCTCTCCCCTTAAACACAGTCTGAATCCAAAGTGAGCAAGTGTGTAGCCTGTGTGTTTAATTAACCTTACGGGTATGGGTCAGGTCTGGATTTGGTTTGGAGTACTCTGCAGGACTCTAGTGTGTGGAACTCGCTTTGATAAATAAGACCATATTATGCACGAGGGGATTGCTGTGACACAAAAAACTGAATTGTCAACCTGCTGTGGCTGAATGTATGTGACAAACAGGAGACACAGTGAATTTTATCATTATGTTGATAAGGACACTGTGTTTCATGTGGATTGGTCAGGTCTAACCAATACCTGCTCTGTCCAGCAGTGTCAGTATCTGGGGTGATTAAAATTCCAACTGATCAGATTGGTGCATCCCTTATTGTTGACTACAATACATTGATTTGGTGTCTTATTTGTCTCAATCTTTACCTGAACCGGTGCTGCGCCTTGTCCTTTGTTTTTTGTTTTTTTTACCACATCGCTGAATTTGGTCTGAATGACCCATTACTTTCCTACTTTCCATTTTCGACATGTGCCATTATGTCTGGAACAGCTGTTTAAAGTTTTGAAACAGGTCATGTCAGTTGCTGAGAGGATAACGATCATCACTACATGTACTGATTTATACTCCAAATACCCTTTGGTGTGTAGTGCATTTGTGTGTATATGAGAGAAATGACAAGTAGCGTCAGCGCAAGAACAAGAAAATTGATAAACTACCAGCAACTTTGCAAAGTCGAGCTGAAACAAAATAACAACTAACTACTAATGTCTTGCTGTTCTTAAAAATGTAATTATGCAGTTAACAGCTGCTTTCATAATTGATTTAAAAAAAACAATGCACATCACAAGTTGTCAGAAATGATCATATGTGATGAGCTGTAACCAGGAAATGTTTGGTATTTTAATTTTACTTGCAGACACTTGCCTTTTAAAGCTCAAATATCAGTTTATGTGGGACACAGGGAAGGATGTAACAAATATTTGTTTTCAAAAATCATGTCATAATCGGGACTTGGATTCCCCCTGGGTTTGTAGTTCAGTGTAGAGATATGGTGATACACTAAACTGCGGTAATTGTCATGGAAAAAATAAACAAAAAGGCAAGATATAGGTTAGCTGGAGTTGAAGCAGTTAGTCAATAAATTGATAGAAGGTAAATAACATTTCTGATCTTTTGTTAAAGTCTCAAACATCAACTTTTTGCAGTTACTTCAGTTGTAAGGATTTGATGGTTTTCTGTGATAGTAAACGGAATATGTTTTGGTTTGGACACAACAAGGCATTTGAAGTCAACTTGGCCACTGGGAAATTGTGATGGGCATTTTCTCTACTTATATTGAATATGATTGGCTGATTAATTAACGAAATAATCATCAGATTAATCCATAATAAAAAGGGTAGGTTAGTGTTCTGCAATGTGCTTACATGTATCTGAGTATGAAACCACATGTCAGGGTGTGCTGTGGCGTGACTTTAAACGTGCTATTTTTGCAATGTAAAAGTTAAATTAAGCTAAATTTCTGAACACGCTGAATCCTGGATCAGAACATACGTTTTTCTGTCAAACAAATGGATCAAAATAGTTGCAGGTTGATTTTCAATCGATTAATCGAATAATCTTTGTTGTTTTAATGAATTACGACGGCTGCTTCATCACAGCCTCATGAACACACAGATGTTGTCCCTTCACCTGCTCCAGTTTGCGATTGAAAGTAATGGCACGCAAAGAGGCGATGCACATTCAAAAGTGAGAACAAATCATAACACTGAATGAAAACTGCACTTTAGACTTAAAAGTTGTCATAACACGTTGCATTGTAGCCCATGACTGAGACTAGCTACTGTTTCATCAGATTGCCACATCACATGTCACCGAGTCCACAGTTTGGTGTCTCATTAGAATAGAGCTGGTTAGAAAAATAGCTCCTTGCTCTCTCTGATATCCCTGAGATGTGAGTGGCAATGTGAGCAAAGCTGCTGTGGCACGTCTGAGGCATTTACTTTGGTGAGTGTCAGTATGTGTGTGTGCCTGTTGTTGTAATCTAAGTACTTGTAAATGTACTTGTTTACGGCACTGATGCCCACCCCATCCCCCCCTTCCCCTCCACCACAGACACTGCACTTCTCCAGCGTGGTATTCAGCTTGGTTCAGATACACAGATGCATAGTTTCCCAGGCAGAGCTTGCAGATGATCTCGGGTGCCACCAGTTGTTCGATGTGGTCACTGCACTGGTGTTTGTTTGTTTTTTTTTTTTGTTTTTTTTATCCGTTAATGTATTGTATGGTTTATGTCTCTATAAGTTGTGTTTAAAAGGCATTGTTCACCTTTCATTAAAATGTAGGAGGGATGATTCCTCAGTGGTTTTAGCCTGAACTGTTGCTCAGGTCTCTGTCAGCCTTGCCGCCCAGTTTTCTAAAGGTGTGTGTTACCTGAACTAAAGTTGACTGCTGTCACCTGAGGCTTCCCTCATACACTTTGCCAAATTAGCCGTGGAAACTGTAGAAGGCAGAGCAGTGTCCAGTTCAGTGCCCCCAGCTGGAGGCTATTTGTGGCCTCTCAAACCAAATAATACAGTCCAGACATTCACACACAGCTGACTTGATGCTGCCTGTTGAATTGCTGGACACGACATGTAATAGATTTGTAGCCCACCCCCCACCTTCCAGCACCCATTAACCTGTCTAATATCAGACCTGGGCAGTGAAGCAACCTTGTTCTCTGTCCTAAATGTAATCTGATGGTCGTGTGTGTGTGTGTGCTTGTGTGTGTGTGTGTGTGCTTGTGTGTGTGATTGTGCTTGTGCTTCTTCACAGGAACAGGAAAGTAGTGAACTACTCACAATTCAACGAGTCTGACGATGCAGGTAAGAGAGGCTTTACATGTGATTGACTGTATGTGGTAACAGTAGTGGGCAATATGGATGAAATTTACTGTCACTATGTATGATTCTCTACATCAGTGATTCTCAAAGTGGTCTTTGAGGGGGTTCCGGGGGGTCACAGCAAAAAGGGGAATACTTTATTTTCACTATAGTTCTATCCAAAAGTAATACAATTACAGAGTATATGAATGTTTTGGTTCATTGGTTTCGGACACTAATAAAAAGCAGAAAACTTATCAGATGAGGGTCCGTGGTCTAATTTGTGTCAGTGTAGGGTCCTTGATGTGAAAAAGTTTGAGAACCACTGCTCTACATCATGATGTCCACACACACACACACACACACACACATATATGTATGTATGTATGTATGTGTGTGTGTGTGTGTGTATGTGTATATATATATATATATATAGTAATTCATCACCTTGCTGCAAAAATCAAGGTGCAAAAATCATATAAAGACACAATATTACGGTGGAACAGCTGTAAACAAATGTCTAAAACATCCAGATATTTAAGGTATAGCTCCCACTAACTATTACGACAACATCTCTGGAGGATAAACTTACTTTTATCCTCTCATGGTGTACACTATACTGTCACATTGTTCAACCCTGTATGGTAGAATGCACTGTTGTGTCAGCCACGTTAAGACAATACTGGAACTAAGAAGCACTAAAACCTATAAAATAGTAACCTGTAAATTATTAAATTAGTCCAGCCGTCAAGATAACAGCTCTAGGGATGTCATTTAGTCAGTTTGTTCATATAACAACACAGTCATTTAGGACAGTAAGCCCATGCTATCAGACTAGGCTACGTCCACACTACTACGTTTTCAATCCAATCACGTACACCAGATGTGTGCGAGCTGGTGTAAACAGGAAGTAGATTGTCTACTCTGCAGCTGATACGTTGCACAAAATACTACCGACGAGGTATAGACAGTTGTAGCGTTAAAATGCAGAATTTCACTGAACAGCTGCTAGCAAAGACAAGTGCCGCTAGCATGGTACAACAACACAATCCCAGAGTTGTCAAACCAAATCAAGACAAGTGCGTTTCCAAAAGTCTCTGTTTTAGGTGCTGATTTGTGTGGAAAGGAGTAAACGTAGCAAAAGAGATGCATTTTAAAACCAAAATGTAGTCATGTGGACGTAGCCTTAGAAGCTTTTAAACCTATAAAATATGTAAAATGTGACAAACACCTATGAGTCTATTATATATTAGCATAGCAAGATATAGCTTTAGTTAGTCTGTTCATATAACATCGATCCCAGTTATTTAGGATTGGCAAGGCATCTGAAGGCTGCTAGCGAGACTTTTAAAAAGACTCCAAAAATTACCATTAAAAAAGCAAAGATATATCAAGAGAGCGCTACCAAGGCGAATAAAAATGTATTGGTGCATGAACTTGTCCTTGTGTGTGGATAAATGCCAGCAAAAGACTACATCTTGTTCCTTTCTCAGTAGATGAGGAGTATGGTGACGATAAGCCGAAGAAGGTGCGCACAGCCCCTCGTGAGCCAAAGCACAAGCGCTCAAAGAACTCGCAGGATGACAGGTGAGCCCCCGGTGGAGACTGGTACAACTGTGTCTACCACATTCCTACAGTACATGTAGTGAGTTTATAAATTGGCTGATTATATCGTTATTTTTCGGATTGCACAAACAGCCCATTCACATATGTTGCACCGATATATATCAATCCTGTGGCATCTACGATTTCACCACGTCAACACACTGCAGAGAGGAGCAGGTGTGGCCTTGAGGATCCAGCAGACTCTATGAGCAGGGTGGAGATGGGCACAGTCAGCACTAAGACACTAGGATGTAGTAGGGCAGGTGTGTAAACCTTCATGGGGTAGAGAGGAGAGGAAATAGGTAGTTGATCAAATCCATGTTTAGTGGGTTAGACAGCCAGGTGTGCTGAGACAGTGTGTCAGACAGCAGAGCTGGTGGGTGTGCTGGAAGAGAGGAAGAAGCTCAGCAGGAGGACACTGAAGGAGGGAGACGTGCTGCATTCGATTGGTCATGGGTGTATTGTGTGATGTATTACCTCTCTAAAAGTGATTCTCAATGGGGAGAATGCACACCAGAAACCACTACTCAATAGTTAAATATTGGAATTTTTATCTTTTTCTTTTTATCATGGATATATACAGCAAGAGGAAATGATCTGTTCTGACAGGCACTGCTACAGCTTATTGGTAGCAATAGTTATTATTGCTCTTATTGATACTTGTAATACATAATAATGTTAATAAAACGGAGGAATGCATTGAGAGCGGCGCAGTAGCTGCTTTGCTCAGAGAATTACAAACTGCTAATTCATGTCATAGTAGGTGGTGTTCGCTTTGTTTGAGCATTTTAACCTGGTTGTCTTAACACCACATAATGTACGCAGAACTTCGGAACATGTCATCTTTAGTGGATGATTAGCCACACATTTAAACTGAGAAAAAAAAAAAAAAAACAATAAACACAACACAGGGTCTTGGCACAACACGCAGAGTCAGTAGACGATTGTATACAATACAGTTAGAGATATTTGTATCACATTCTTTTTTTTTTTTTGATGTCCGTGTGGTGTTCAAGGATACTGGTGCAAACCGTCAACAGCAATCAGTGGACATTCCTGCAATCAATATGCCAAGTACACAATCTCTGAAATATGTGGCTTCATGTTGTGCAGCAAAACACATCCCTTTACCTTCCCCATAAGAATAAACACCTGTGTGATGATCATGCTGTTTCATCAGCAAATCAGCATGTCACACCCGAAGGACTTAACTTGAGACAATTTGTTTTGTAGACTGCATTGAAAAAAAATCAGATGGATGCAGTGGAATCAGAAACAAAAGCGTTGCTCTTACATTTTTGCTGAGGAGGTTATCAGTAATCTAGGACCAGTTCTTGGTTTTCCACCCCCCACTTCTTGTTTGGTTGTTTGGTATTTGTGTACCAAATGAAATGTAGATAAAATCTGATCCTGGTCTTCCACACTACCCTCCCTCTAGTTGCTAACACTTTGTTTCTTTTTCTCTTCTTTGTTGCAGTGAGGACTCTGATGATAAGCTTTCCAAATCCAAAAATGATTCAGCAGGTAAGTCAAAATCTGTTTTCTGCTTTGGACGAGGAGGTTGGCTCAAACGCTCTGTTAAAACAGCTGGACTCTGATTAGTGGACAGTGAACACTGGAATGCCGGCTCACTGACTTCCCTCTGTTTTGCTGCCGCAGATGACTTTGGCAGCGATGAAGACGACAACGAATTTGGAGAGGAGGAGGATGAAGATGGGGGAAGCGACTATGAAGAAAAAAGAGGGAAAAAGGGAAAGAAAGCCAAGGTGGAGAAGCCTACCAAGAGGGGGCCAAAGAGAAAACGGGCTGCAGGTAACAATCCAGTTTCTTCATTCTACATAGTGACATGGTTATTTCTAAACTTTGGAGTAATTTCTTAATGAAATTTACTTTTGTGTGGATTGTGGAATTTATTTACAATTTACAATTTACAATTTACAATTTATTTATTTTTTTGTTGTATTTTGTGTCCATCTACTTTGATACATAGAATGTGGGATGTTATGTTGTCATATGTATGTAGACATTTATATGAATCCAAGTTCAATACAACTACATGATTAAAAGTTCACCCAAGGGTTGAGCAATTGGAGTAAAATATCTTATTTCACGATTTAAATTGTTCCGTTAAATTTTATAATCAGACTCCAGACCAGAATCTGTTGTCTAGATGGTTTCAGATTTTAATACCAGCCTGTTTCAATCAATCAATCACTTTATTTGTCCCCAGTGGGGCAATTGGGTATGCAGCGGTGGGATATATGCATTTAGCACACATAAAAACATGGGACATATAAATATAAAACCAAAAGATAAAGGACAGTAACTTAATAAAAACAAGACGGAAACAGTACATTAGTATACAGTAAGTTAAAACAACATCTACCTTTTCCTCCTAGAATTTAGGGCAGAGGCAGAGGGTATAAATGGTTTCAGAGGTTTTTAATTTGATCAGCTTAAAGGAATGTGCACCAATTTTACACATCCTGGTCTGTTTCCAGGTCTTTGGGAGAAATGCTGAATATGTGACAAAGTATTATATAAAAGTCTTTTGTGCAGCTGCATGAAGATAAACTGCCTCAAGTGATGTCTCTTCATCAGTCATTGTTGGTTGATCTGGAGACCACACGTTTGAAATGAAAAATAAAAAAGATCTGGGATGTGGAAAGAAGTGAGCTTACTGAACCTGTGTAGCCCACTGCTCATCTCTGCTGCAGGCTACATTAGCCACTACTAGCATAACGCACCCAAATCTCTGTCCAAACTGCTGGTGGTCAAGTTGCACTGTAAAGTAGGTGTCAGGTTTATGACAAGGAAGAAGAATGAATGAAAAAAGAATATTGCATTGTGAGTCTGACTGTTTTTTAGAAGTACAATGCTAAGTCAATGCAGTACTCTAAAATAATGATACTGTTCCCCTGGAAGTTTTACCAGGAACATTTTGGAGAACTGTGTCTGTCATAAACAGTCAACAACTGCCAAACTACCTGCTAGCTTCATATCTGGCACTGACATGAAGCAGTAACCTAGGTTTAGTGATGGGCTTCAGTAGCATTTTATTGAATCCAAATCATTTTGAATTTCCTATCAAATCTTTTTAAGTAGTGTGTTTGGTGGGGAATGTACAGTTTTTATTTTACTCAGAGCAGTAACCAAACAAATCAGCTGTTTTGTCTAAGAAAATGTGACTTATACTGTTTATTGAAGAATCTAGCTTCTTCTGATCACTTGCTAACTTAATTGCTCATTTAAATACTGAGTTATGGAGCAGTTATGAGACAAACATGAATTACACTAGTATAAACTACAGTGATTAACTGCTCTGGGGTAAAACAGCATGTTCTTCACTTGGCAGCTGCAGGAAAAAAAAGCCATAATGGCATGATGGTCACCTAACATCACCTGAGGGCGAAATCATTGTTGTTCTGGTCTGGCATGTTTGTTGTCAACACCGGTGTCACTTGGTTATAACGTGTGTTGTTTCGTCATCAATCCCTTTTTGCCCCCTCCTCCTCAGGGTTGCCAAAGTGTTCACACTCCAGATGACACACGTGGTCTACCCCGGGGCTCCTACTTAAGTCTGTGATGCCGCAATCACCACATGTACTAGATGGTCATAGCACAAACCCAATTTTGGTTATAGGTATATTATGTCAATAATTTAAAAGGTGAAGTGCAGTACTTTGCGTACACACATGCGCGTGTGTGTGTGTGTGTGTGTGTGTGTGTGTGTGTGTGTGTGTGTGTGTGTGTGTGTGTGTGTGTGTGTGTGTGTGTGTGTGTGTGTGTGTGTGTTGCTCGAGGATAAACAATAGTCAAGGCAAACCCTAATTACAAACAGAACTGCAGTATCAGCGACGCAGCCACTGCACGCACGCAAAGCTGTACTCACTCAGGAGAGTTTTCTAGATGGGCGGGGGAGTGTGTGGTCTGTGAGACGGAGACAGGAGAGGGCAAGAGGAGTGAAACGCCAAAGCACATTTCATGTCAGTGGCTTAAAACTATTATGTGACAATTTGTACTCAGAGTTTGCAATATAGTCATTTTACTACATCCCACGTGGAACAAGCCGCGATATATGGAGCATATCCATTATATTACCCACCTCTATCTCCAGGAGGTGCACCCACAAGGTGGTGGCCCTGTGGAATTTATAATGGCTGAGCCAGACCAAGCCCCATAGGTGAAGGCCCAGCCAGCAGCCATTAACATTGATCTTTTGACATATGAACATCTAACTTGGTCCTACACTAACTTGAGCTCAGTGGCTGACGGACAGCTCTTACTCCTCCCACATCTCCAGCTGATGGTGACTGATTGAGTCATTTGCCTCCAACGTTCCCAGCAATGTGATGTGCAGCTTTTATTTATTACTGTGAGCGAGAGGAACGCTGGACCAGCCTGATCAGTAATTCACTGTCATCCTCTGAGCAGAGCTAATAAATGTTGATGGCATCTCAACTTTTGTGATTAATCTAGGAATTAATGATAGTCTAAACAATATCCTCATTATATATACATGTCTGCCCTTTAACTCTGGGAGGAATCAAAGGTTTTATTTTGAAGCTGTTTGGTTTGGGTGATCAGCAGAGTGTGTGTTTTGTGGTGAATTTTAAATCACCAGTTCTTCATTGACATGTATATAAAAATATTCAACCAACAATCAGTAAACCATTTAAGGGTTGGGCGAAACAGTTGAATTGTTAAATAAAAACTAATAACACATTGAAATGTAACAAATACTGAATTGAACTCTATATTCTCTATATCTATACACTTTTTTTAATCTGTATTTATGAAAACAAACTATGTGCAATGCATCAGGAGTTTAGAAAAACATACAATTGAGATGTTTAAAAAAAAAAAAATCACTATAGTTGTGGCTTCACTGACGGATAATCAGGATGGTTGCAGAGACTAAGACTGATTCCATGCTTCTTCACACCTGCGGTTTAGATGATATGAAGTCGATGAAACTGACATTGGAGGTAGGGGCAGATAGAAAATTAGTCCGCAACAGTTACAATACTCGATCGGTCTTTAAGGCAAAAAAGATCAAATATTTGCTGCTTCCTGCTTCTTCCTTGTGAGAATAAGCTGCTATTATGGAGTGTTGGTTGAGAAAAAAACAGGACGGGTTAGGACATCACGTTTGACTCTCAGAACCTGTTGATGGGAATATCTCACTATCTTCTCTCTTTTCATAGACTGAATGATTGATTTTAAAAAAACAAACAAAAAAACAGATTATTGCTAGTAGCATCCATGCTTTTGTAATTTTCTGAAACATTCTGAAAAGCAGGAGTGCGTAGATTGCACATGATGAAATTGATTCCAAAAGAATTTAGATGGGGAATAAGAAGGAAAAAAACAAAGGTATTATTTGAAGAACAGCGTTGTACTGATAACTTATCACATCTGCAGAAATTGATGGCATTGTCACCATCACAATTAACACTCGGTCACGAAAACCTGCTAAAAGAAGTTAATGCATTAACCTGGTTAATCCACAGAGACACTTCATCCTCTCTCTTTGCTGTTGTCTTGTTCCTTTTCACCTCTATTGTTAACAAACATTGTGTAACTGTGTGCGTTTGTCGTGCAGATGACAGTGATGACGAGAGGGAAGTGAGTCGAAAGCGTACAGTGCGCCAGGCAGCCTCCAAGGCTGTGTCCAAACAGAGGGAGATCCTGCTGGGCGACGGCGGCAGCGAGGACGAGGAGCATGAAGACCAAGAGGAATCCTACCTGGACCGTATGTACCTCAGCACTGTCAATGCTACCTACACCAAACAAAAACTGATACCCCATAAGCAAGCTGTCAGCCTGGTTTACAGGAACAACTACATTTTCTAACACTGTCATTTGCAGGATCATAGAAGAAAAACCTGAAATCCTTGTCACATAAAAAGAAGCTTTAAAGCAGTGGTTCCCAGCTTTGGTGTTAAGGCCTCAAATCCCCAGTTATTAAAAGGATAGGAAAGAAAAATACAGTTTTATTACAGTACATTTGGGGAAAAGAATTAGCTAATGAGCTTCTTATTAAGGCACAAGTGGATGCTACTACATTTTAGGGGCCCACAGGCCAAATAGGTAGTAAACCACTTCTTTAGAGCAATAATTATATTATTGCAGGTCTTGATAAAATAATAGAGGTGAGCAGTTGAAAGCTGACAGACATTATTTATACTCAACTGGAAACCGAGCTTGACACAAAAACAAACTCACTCGACAATATTCATCTGAAATTGCTCTGTACTCTTTCTGGTGCGATAGTTTTGTCATCACATTAGTTAATCAATAATACCACAGGAGAGCATCTGTGTTGAAAGGATTACTATACACCCCATTTCTGTGCACAGCCGACGAGTCCGGCAGCGATGAGGACTTCATGGTGGAGGACGATGATGACAGCGACTATGGTCACTCCAAGAAGAGAAGCAAGAAGGTGATTCGACGGGGACGGACGGACAAGAAAGAGAAGAAAAGCCCCAAACCCCGACTAAAGGCTACAGGTGAGACATCCAGTCATGAAGCACAAGCCCTGCAGTTGTACATCTATGTTTTGTCAACAGTTATTAAACTTTATCAACTTACTGGATCATGATGTTCAGCAGCGTATCAGGTAGTCTGTGAGAAATAAGTGCTGAAAGGTAAAGAAGGCTGCAACTGTTTCATTTCATGTCTTCTGTTCTAGGTCTATATCTACAGGTTGTTAATCAGGCTGCCATTCAAAGCTGTTTCTAACTTCTCAGCCAAAAGTAAAACCTAAAAGCATCAAATAATCGAATGTTAGTATTGTATTTATTCTAGTTAGTTAGTTTTTGTGGTAAATGTTGAAAGCTGAACCAAAATGGATTTGATAATGGATTCAACCCAACCCCAGTCACATTTTGCTTTTAAATGTTATGAAGTTAATTTGAAATCAGTGAATACAGAATATTAAAATGGCCATTATTTCTGTAAATTCTTACACTAAAATATTACTCTAATGAAAAATGTATAATGATCTTAAATGTTGTGACGATTTGTTTTCGTAAGAGTTTAGTTTAACACAGTCTTAGTCTTGGCTTAACATTTGATCTCGTAGCCAAGACTTGAGATTTGAGACTTGCAAAACAAAGGCTTTGTCCCATCTTTGATATTTAGTTACAAAGTTAGATGCAGTACCGTTTCTAGTGTTGAAGTGCTTCCTCCTTTCTTGAAAAAAAAAAGCTAGAAAAATTTTTTTTTTAGACGTATCTTTTCTTAAACCTGCAGTATGTAACTTTTGTCTCCCCCCTCTGGCAGTGAGAGTAACTACATAAACACTGTTGAAAACAGACAAACAGTTCCAAGACAATGTAATGGTTACGTAGTCTACTCCAAATATTTTAGTTATTCCAACATGTCAAAGAGCAGTAAAGCAACATTCATATGTGTCTCAACAAGGAAAAGCCGCACCGGGGTAAAACATGTTTGTCCTCGCTGTCAATCACTTTCTTTGTCCAGCTGTGATCCTTCATCTGAACGCAGTGTCTTTTTTATCTGGAGCATCAGATCTCCACCATGCTCCTTCAACTACCTCAGCTGCTCCTTCTGACACCTTGTCCTGTTGTCTATATGTTCACTGTAAACATATCAGGAGGCTCAATGTTGTTTCCCACACTTTTAATGTGTCCCCCAAGCAACACAGGCTGAAGGTTCCTACTGATGTATTTCATCTAGAAACGTTTAGTATGTTGTACTGTGTTTGATGGGGGACACATAATAAACACCAGAGATATACTGAAGATGTCTATCTGGTGTTTTATTGAGCCTCCAGATATATTTACAGTGAACATACAGACGACAGAAGCTTTAGCTCTGGCAAACTCACTGGTTGATGTAAAAAGCGCCTGGTGCACAGCGTGGTAAAGGCGCCTCAGACAGGAGATTTAAAACTTCAGTTTACTGCGCAATACAGAGAGATTCACCTGGAGGCTTAATCAGTATTGTGTGAACTTGTTTGGCTTGAATGTAATTAGGGATGCGCTGATTAATTTTCATTAAAAATGTGTGATTGATAGATCGTAATTAATGCTTCTAGTCACCGATCACCTGTGGTTAATACTCTGGTGTCTGCGGCTGAGAAAAGCGCTGTGTGCTATGTAGTGTAGTCCCGCCTCCCACCTTGTTCACTGTGCCGGTGCACGACAGGCCACCAAAACAAAACATGTCGGCTGTGTGGAACTTTTACAAAGTGTGAGAGACTGATATAACGTACGCCATCTGCAGTGCTTGACAAAAATGATCAGCCGTGGATCGGCCGATATCACTCATACATGATGGGTATCAGCGGCAAAAAAATGTGATCGAGGGAACCCTAAATGTGAGTCCCACCCTTCAGCTTTAACTGAATGTCTGTCTTAAATATGAAGCTCTGACACCAACGTCTTCGTAGTTAACACATTAAATCTCATTTGTTTACTCTAAACCGTAATAAATGACAGTTTTTCTTGTGGGGGACCGGTTGCCAGGCAACCTGGAGACAGGGAAACAACTCGCCCGGCTCTGTCTAAAGTTAAAAAAATATACAGCAGCTCTGATGCTCACTCAGTAACAAGTAAACTCTACATTTCCTCTGTCCACAAACACAACTTTAAAATCACCATGTTTTAGAGGGGGTTACATTGTGTAACTACTTGATGACAAACACCAGTTTATCCTCCCAGTAATATTGTGCAATATCTTCAATTATCACTTTTCAAAGTCGGCGATGAAAAGACAGTGAGGAAACAGAGCCCAGCTGTTTGTCAAGAAAGTTGTTGTCATTTGTGTTTGAGGATAAATGAAACAAGATACATGTTAATTAGTGAACTTTAGAGGTGTTGATCGGCAGATTGTTAAACTGGACAGAGCCAGGCTAACTTGTTTCCCCCTGCTTCCCGTCTTTATGACAAGCTAAGATAATCTCCTCCTGGTTCTGCCTTCATACTTCATGCACAGATATAAAGATTTCACCAAGTTATTAGCTGAAGGCTTAGTAGAGCTTAATGTTATGAGAACCATCCAAAATCTGTTGCGGATGAAAATAAGTAAAACACAGTTAAAAAACAGAGGATTAAATCTAGGCTTCTGTAATTTCATACTATGTATTAAATTGCAAACAATTACAAAATAGATAAAAAATAATAATAATTACAAAAATATAGAGAAATTTCCACCATTGCAAGACACTTATCAGTTTGTATAGGTAGAGTAAATATAGTTACATAGCCTTCACCAAATATTTTACAAATGGCGATATCCATGTTTGCCCTCGCCCCATTACCACTGGTGTGGTGTGAAAGAAGAGAGGGGACTCTCTTCTTTCACACCACGCCAGTGGTAATTCATGTTTGTCCTCACTGTCGATCGCTTTCTTTTTTAGACTGTAATCTTTCGTCCGAATGTCGAGTTTCTTTTTTTATCTGGAGCCTCCGATCTCAGGCATTCTCCATCGCTATGGATGCTCCCCTCTTTAGCTCGAGCAAACCGATCACTGATGGTTGAAAACCCAATCGTACCGGTGGACCCGGGCGGGAATGTCGCCACAGATACCAGATTTAAAACTCTGTTGCTTAAGCAGCATTGTGTGAACTGGTTTGGCTTGAATGTAATGGATGTTCATGTATATGTAAAAGTCCCGCGCTCCAGTTCACAGTTGCCAGTAGTAAGACTCAATCATAACCTGACGGTCACTAACTGATGCATGTTTTTTTTCCAGTGACCCCCAGCCCAATGAAAGGAAAGGGGAAGGGGCGCCCCAGCGCCAAGGCCCTGGAGAAGAGCTCACCCAAAGAGGAGGAGGAGGAGGACCCCGAGAGTCCCCTGGAGGAGGAAGAGGAGGAGGCTGAGAAGAAAGAGACCTCCCCTGCCCCCAAGACGACGAAGGAGGCCGCAGGAGCAGAGGAGGAGGAAGAGGACGAAGAGGAGGAGGACGGATCAGAAGAGGAGGCACCCTCTGGAGAAGACTAGAAGATGGTACCCGTTTGAAGCCCATCCTCCATGTCTCTCTCTCTGTCTCTTCTCTGTTTTTGTTTTCTTTTGTTGCTCTGCGTTTAGAGTTTTTTTTTTTTTGTTTGTTTGGTTTTTTTTTTGGTTGGTTTTTTTTCCTCCTGGTGGCCTGGCTCAATGGTTTGGACTTGGTGTGCTTTTTCTTGTCCTCCCCTCCCCCATTCCAACTAAGACATTGTGCCCATGATCATACGGCGTAAGGAGTTTATATTGTCAACATTCAGCCTCACCCACCCTCCTGTCTTCATTATTTTCTAAACGTTTCTGCCTTTCAAAGAGCCCACTGGTGAGCATCCGTCCTGAGTGTGAACAGACAAGTTCACTAGTGTTTGTGTTTGTTTTGTTTTTTTTCCTCCTCTGGGATTATCAGTGATCTAACATGAGTGGCCACACAATTTTTTTCCCTGTTTACCTTTCTGATATCTGCAGTTACTGGGAGTGTTGTTCAGAGTTTCCCAGTGTCGGTTACTAAAGCGCTGTATTTACAAAGCGATGTTAAGTCAACACGTGCAGGGGTGAAGCCTTTATCCTCTCTCTGGTACACGTGCTTTTAAACCAGGAGCGTGTTTTAACAGAGCCGCGTTAGTTTGTTTTTTAAAAACCCTCTGAAACCGTTTTGCGGTTAAAGCAGCATCTTTTTAATTTTATTTTTAAAAGATCACCCAAACCTCTTTCAGACTGTATTCATGCCCTGACTTCTTGTGTGGCTGTGTGGAGAATTAAGTAAAGCGCATTATTTTGAAAAGTATTCCACTTGTAGCTGCTGCTTCTTAGATCAAACAGTTGGAGGTGTGTTACCAGCAGAGTGGTGGGTCACCGCTGACTGTTTGCTACGTGCCGGACTGCCACCGTCACACATTTCAAGCCAAGACGTGTGTGTTTTTATGTACTTGTATGATTTGTATACCTGTGGGGTACTTCCTGTAAGAGGGTGTGGCTTTTCTTTTGTCTAGGCCCATCAGCTGCCTGTGAAACAGTTTCTGTTGTTATATGTTGGGCTTTCTAATGATGCACCATGCTACGTGAAGCAACCCCCCACCCTTTTCACAACGCACCAACATCCCCTCCCTGCATGGCTACAGCATCTTCTCAACATTCAACCTGTTGTGCCAGGCACCCCTAAATCTTTTCTTTTTTTGTTTATTTTTTAGGAATGCGAGATGTTCCTTTCTTTTCTTTTCTTTTTTTTTTTTTTGTTTTTTTTTGTTTTTTGTTTTTTGAGGGTTAAAAAAATGAATGTTGTTTTTTCTCCTGTTGGTTCATTGTTCTAATTCTCTATTCAGATTTTTTTTGTAATGTTTGTTTTTTAAGAAAAGAAATAAAATGTATCATGATTTTAAAGAAAAAAGTCGACCCTATCCAATCTGTTCTGCCTGATGGTTGGACCAACCGTCCCTCCCTGATTTACTCCTGTCCTTACTCCTTTCTTTCTCTTGTCCTTCCCTTTCTCCCAGTCCCATCAGCTTAATGGTTACTGTTGGTATCCATGTCCATTTGTTTCTTAGAGCTTTTTGTTGCTCACATTAGTATTTCACAGGCTGATACATTTTAAAATCCAGAATAATACGGTACTGATGCTTAGAAAAGATTGAAACGATGAGGTGGGCAGCTCAGTATATATCTGGCATTCATTTGTCTATTAATGCCTTAATTTTCGTTGAGTTGAGTTTGAGTGGTGGCTCTGATATTATCACTGGAGGCCTGAGAATGTAATCTGTCCTCATGTTTTAGGTCTTTGCTACAAGCAGCAAATTAGGCTTAGAACAAGTCAACAATTTGTATGATCAGCAGACCATCCAAAGCCATAAACGATCTCAAAACTAGTGACTCGGTGATCAGGTGCAGCACTTGTGAGATTGTCCTTTTTTGCGATAAGTAGTGTTTGATGTCAAAGCAAAAAAAAAAAAAAAAAAAATATGAAAAGTTGCTATTATGATCTTGGGAACTAAACCTCATTTATTAGGCGTTGGTCAGGAGAAATTCTGATTGGTCCCAAGACTGCAACAGAATTCAGTCCTGGATGTGTACAGGACACACTCGAACCTAGTCCCTGGTTCAGAAGCACATTTGATTGTTTTACGACTGTCATTAGCAGGTTAGTGTGTTTTTCTACATTCAGGTCCTAAATTGGCACCCAGTCCTTAATGTCATTTTAAGACGATTGGATACAATAAAATAAATAGGGGGAAAAATGTTTATACCAGTGTAAAAAGCTCTGAGAGCTCTGTTTGCAGTAGGATCAGATAATGTCTTGTAGTTCACAGCACTGAGGGCTTGAATGAGGTTCCTCTCTATCATCCCACAGGAGGCACATGGCATAAGGCTATGAATTTCTCCTTTTTCATCCATTCTACGATTTCTTCTGTTGTACTGTTTTTGATGTTTCTTTTCTATTTACCTTCAGTTGTACTGGCAATGTAAAAATGTAAGCCAAGTTGTGATTCTTACAGAAGACCAAGTGGAGAAGCTTTTGTCACTAGTGTGGAAAAGGAACGCTGAACTCTTGAATCTTTTTGCATGTTGTGGAAAAAGTGCGAAGCGATGATGATGATGATGCTGGTAAATGCAATGGCAATATTGTGGTCTTACAAAAAAAAAGTATTAACAACGACGATGTTGATAATGTTTTGGTTTCCCAGCTTCTAATAAAGGCAACCTACTTTTTATACGGATTTAACTACTTGTTTTGTGACGTTGAGCTCTGTGTGCTGTACGGGTGGCGACTGGGGGAGAGTGATGTGCCAGAAGTTTTGGTTTTTAATGATCAGCAGTACTCAGTGTTTGCCACTCCGTGGTGCTGTGTGCAACAGCAACATGCTGTGTTGTAACATGCAGTCTTCTGATCTGAAGAACAGACTGCGGGCATATTTATTTTCAGTGAGTTCAGTAACAATACTCTTCCAACACTGCCAGCTCTGATTGGTAAGAAAAATATAATTTACAAAATTTACAAAGCCCCGCTTCATGAGTGCCCCCCATGAGAGATGGGCAGCAGGACAACTGTCTTTAATTATGGACCCCTACTTTCTTATTTCTCAAAAACAGAGTGAGGAATCAGGGCAGCATTTCAGAGGTCACAAATTATTATTATATTCATTTCTTATTATCGAAATATAATAATATAATACCAAGTTAAAGTAATTTAAAAATAGATTTTAAAAAATTAAATATTTTAAGTAAAACAAGAAAATAAAATTTGGTTCTACTTTTATACCCAAAAACAGCAAGGAAATGCCCAAAACACAATTATTCACGGTATACACAGTTATTCGTAAGTTTTCTTATCGCTACATAGCCAACGTTGGCATTATTTACCAGTCTTACCGAGAGCTTCAGCCATCGTGGCATCTACAACACCAGAGGTTAAAATACGTCCTCTGAGCAGCACTACTTATTCAGGCCAGACTGGACACTACAGTGACTCGGTATTGGAAAGTGACAAGACAGTCTGATTGTGCCAGAGCTTGCTGGTTAGCATGATAACTTCAGTAGACGAAGTAAATAAAGAAGTGATAAAAATATAAGGAAACATTGATGTTGCTTTCCACCACTACAGACAGCTCTTAGCAAATAAACAAATTAAATTTGGTGCTGAATTCACGTTTCTTCTAAACGGGAGTAAATAACCGTTAGGTAATGTCAGCTAAGTAGCATTAGTAAAACTTAAAATTTGCCAGAAAAAAAACGGGTTTAAAGGTAAAGAAGTCATTTGGACTATGTGGGATCATTACTTAAAAGATAAGGTTACTTTTTTTCATATTGCAGGGTTATTGGTGACTGTAATTGTTAGTGCTCCCCATACTAGCCATCCTTTCCTAGCATGATTTCAGTGTAAGTGATTTCATATAAACAGACAACGCTAAAATGAGGCTTCAGCAGTCTGAATTGTAGTATCAGGAGTTTTGAGACATCTCCGCCACACATCAGTGACACCGTTTTAAGACCAACGAAGAGGAAAGTGAGACTATAGCTTTGTCCCAGTCCAGGGGCCACATCTTCCGTCGTAGACCTCAAAGGCTGAACCGAAATGAGATGGTCTAGTCTGCAGAGGGTGTGTGCTCACCCTTATCATTGCATCACAAAGTGCTGCTCCTGTTGCCTAGCAACCTTGAACACATGTAACTTTTTTTTTTTTTTTTTTTACAGGTTTTAAGGTTCTAGGTTTTTTAAGAGTTGTACCGTTAGCTGTTCAACTGAGCTAAACCCATTTAAAAGTGTAATCCTCAGGCTCTCTGTCAGCGTTGTTTGTTGCCATATTATTTTCATTACCAAATGAATCATGGGATAATTCGGGCCATGAAGGATCCACCCATTTCTTGGCCACTTTTGAAGGTAACTTCAAAATGTGACAGTCTAGTAGCGCTGCTGTGGCGCAATGGGTCTTCAAATGCTGCCACAAAGGATGTGGCCTCTGAATTGTGATACAGTTTATGGTTCACTTCCACATAGAACTTGGCATCTGTGTTTGTAGTGCAGACTGCAGTTTCGTGTTCAGAAAGTTTAGTTTTCTTTTTGTTTGACCAAGACATATATAATTTTAGCAAGGGCAAGAGAACATGAAAACAACACTCTTGGTAAAATATCTGGTCTGTGAGAGAAGTGTTTACAATCTGTTGTATTAAGGGACTGAACCACACCTGAAGATTTGTGCCCAACTGGAGCTCATTGCAGGAGAAGCACACCTCTTAGAAATACACTTAAATGTTCTCCTAACTTCAAAACACAACTAATACAGCACAAAATATTGCACAGAAGCCATTATACAATTGGAGATTTGGGAACCATTAATCACAAATTCTTCTAGTAGGACCTGATGACTGATGATTCGTCGCCGCTCAGGTGACCCCAGGAGAGGAAAATGTACTGAGTAATTGTGATTCTGATTTCAAAGAGTCAGTACTGTTTACACTGCTGATTTCTTCCTTGCCATTCAAATATAAAAGCTAATATTTTGTAGCCTGACTCACTTTATTACAGCAATTTCTCTCCACAGCTCAATTCAATTAGCAGAATATGACTGAAAGGTCTATGATGGCTTAAGAAAACAACATATGGCATTATGGGTAGGGTGTGGCTTTTAGGTTCTAGGATCCATAGTCTATTGTGTCGTGTCTGACAATTTAGAAATGAACCCAGCAAGGACGCACACATGGATGTTTTATAATACATCATAATAGATCCATGGAAGTGCGTCCCTGCCGGGTTCATCACCTTTTCTGTCCCCTGGAAACACTTCTGTTGTTGTCTGTGTCACTTGCAGTGTGTTCTTGTATTTGTTGTGTAGTAGTAGGAGAGCATGTGTTGTCAAATTGATGACGTTTTCTGAATTTGTTAGTGTTTTGTCTGTTTGTATGTGTTTTTATGTCTCCACGCTGGCGACAGCCAGAGCAGGAGGCATGTTGTTTTCGGGTTGTCCGTCCCATTCTCATGGACACGATATCTCAGTAACGCCTTGAAGGAACTTCTTCAAATTTGGCACAAACATTCACTAGGACTCAAGGATGAACTGATTAGATTTTGGTGCTCAAAGGTCAAAGGTCACGGTGACCTCAGAAAACACTTTTTAGCCATTACTCAAGACTTCACACAACAGCTAGGACCAAATGTCACACAAATGGTTCATATTTTATATGATTCTGGATAAACAGGGAGGTAACCTGAACCTAGTCAGAGTAGCAGAGGGATACAACTGCGAAGCGGTAATTCTAGTCTTAAGTTGCAGTGTGTTGAGCTCTCAGGGCCACCGTAGCTTGTGCATGTTCATGTTTTAACCTTTGTCACATTTAATACAAATTTGTTCAAAATGCATCAATCAGGCACTAAGTCAAAAATTTGAAATAAAGACAAGAGCCACTTAAGGAATCAGTTTACACGGTGCAATTTGCAGGTTGCGATGGTGAGGATTTTGGTGTATTTTTACCCAGAGGTCTCTGCAGCAGGAAGGAAACCTGCAGCTTTGAAACCAGCGTTGTGTCAGAAATCACTCACTCATTCACTCCTCCCTGCTCACTATCCTGAGAGTATACAGGGAGCTCAACCGTAAGATGCATGGTGGCTGTTCATTACTTTTCATGATGCATTATGGGATACTATGATACTATATAGGGAGTAGTGTGTGATTTCGGACACAGCCCAGGTTTCTCTCTGCTTGAGATCTATTAGCAGCTCAGTGATCTGAACTCACAACCAGTAAGAAACACTATATACACACATGCTGCGGTTATTATTTACTGTGTGATGTGTCATATGTCGGCCTGTGTCTATGTCTGCATGAATGGAAACAGTATTACAGACTTAGACAAAGTACTGTGACACTGTAAATAAGTCAGGTGTGTGTGTGTGTGTGTGTGTGTGTCTGCACAGCTGTGACAGAACCAGACTATCACAGGGGTTTAGTATAGGAAATTCTCCTGAGCAAGTTTTTTTTGGATCTGATCCTGAATCTGAGTCCACGTCATTTTAACCTCTGGTCTGAAGGTATTTTCACAATCCTCAAAGAATCTTCTAACCATCTGGATGAAAAAAATATTCCATCTGCCGCACAATAAATTTTTTTTTTCACCTGTTCCCCAAGTTTTGGTTGTTATCCAGGTAGCCATCCATCATTTGAACGCAGTATTTCTTCATCCAGATGTTAAAGAGTCTTTGGGGTTTCTGGAAATACCTTCAGAACAACAGTTAGTGTTTTTAAATGACTGTCTGGGATTTTAAACATCACCGGTTAATTATTATTTGAAGTTATTATTGTCAAACTGATGATTAGTCTTTGATTGGATATATGCTAATACGTGACAGGCACAAACTGATCAGATATCACGTCTCAGTTGGTTGTACAGACCCGAGGTGTCAACGGCTCCTGACCCCGGTGCCCACGCTTTCTGAGAAGACAAGGAAAAAGTCCCACTGACCTCCACACACTAAAGGAAGGGGGAAGAAACCTCGGCAGAGACAATTCAAAGAGCGACCTCCCTCTGCGGAGACGACCGGGGGTCAAAGCAGGAGACGGGACACCGAACAGTCCTGAACTGGTTTAAACTGTTGGCCACCGAATGCTTAAAGCTAGGCGTTTTTTTACTGCACATTATTCTGTGGGTTTAAGTCTCTACTGGAATCTGATCATGTGAGTAAGGAAATCAGATTTAATATAAGATTAACAACTGTAAAAGGTGAAAATAAACCCAGTTGGCATCCATACAGTTGAGTCAGCACCTCTCAACAAATCCAGTAAAGACTCGCAAAGTGTACTTAATAAATTGCCAGCTAAGTGTATCTTACCGCGAGAGCTCAACACACTGCAACTTAAGGAAACGACACAGGAGAACAGCAAGTCCCAGCCAGGTCCATCACTTTTTAGTGTCCCCCTGGAAACACTTCCGTTGTGTTGTGGGACTGAATTTGCAGCGTGTTAGTTTATTTGCATGTGTTGTGATTTTTTTGCAGCATGTGTTGTGAAACTGATGAAGATGTTTTCTGAATTTACGGCGTGATTGTGTCTTTGCATGTGTTTTTTTAAGCTGCTGTGTGTTGAGCTCTCAGGGCCACCGTAGTATCTTTTCACCTTTTACAGTAAATTAGTTCTTTTTCTTCAAGTGACCAGAAATGCAATAATCATTAAATGCAGCTTTAAGTTCTCCTCCTGCCTCAGTGTGAATCTCTCTCTTCTTCTGATTCGATATGACGAGAGTCACAAGTGAAGAAGTTGATGAACCTCCTCTTCTTTATCGCTATCACTGGCAGGTGAGGCAGCTCAACACGTGCTCGCCAGCTCACCTGTGGAGGCTCAGGTGCTGGTTCTTTACTTTTTACACCTTCATCTCTTTCTCCTTCTCCTCCAGACATGAGCTGTTTTGTCTTTGGAGTTTGGAGGTTTCCTCTTGCGGAGCCATATCTGCCTGGTTCCTCAGTCATATTCAGGTTGTTGATGGTTTGGAGCAACACCTCGTATTCCAAGGCTTTTATTTTGTCTTCATGATCCTTGCTGCTCTGGCATTCTGCCCCTTGTTTTTCTTTAAGGTCTTGTATCTCCTCACAGAGGACATTATTTATCTCACTCTCAGACTCCAGGGGTCCTTTCACCCCCTCATAGTTTTGCTGAAGTTTTATCACATTCTCCTGTGCCTCCTGCCTTGAGCTGAAGCTGATAATCTCCTCTTGAGCAACAACACTGAGCTCCAGATTTTCTTTTTCCAGAGCCTCCTTCTGCTTTGTTTGTCTCTCTAACAACGCCGCCATCTTGTTCAACCTCTCTTTTTGCGAGGTCAACAGTGGCTGCAGTGTCGGTCATAAACTCTGCCCCGCTCCATGTTAGCGGATCGGACATGGGCCAAACTAAAAAGTACACACCAAATTCATTTTTCATAATGATTGTTTCTGTGATGTTAGGTCGTTCTTGTCATGCTGATGTGTGGTCAAGTGTTGATTTTTCTGATAAGTTCAATTTTAATTGGTTATTTTATGCTATAAAAAGGAGGTGTTACATCATGATTGGTAGCCGTGATTGACGATTGGTTAGATGGGTCATGGGCGAGAATTCGATGTCTTGGCTCCACTCCCTGATTAACACTGCACAGACTTCCAACTTCCAAAGTCACCACAGCAAGATGGCAGCGCCTGTATCCAGGATACATTGGCTTCATTGTTGCACAGGTGGAGGAAGTGGAGATGCATTGTCCATCTTTACACACAAGTTATTGAGCTGGAGCTTGACCTTTGATGATATCATCAGTAACAGCAAATGCAGTTTAAAATAAATGGAGGAATCTCTGTCAATTTTCTGTTCTTCACCAGGAACGTGTGGTTAAGACTTACAGTACACACAACACGACAATATTCACACACCTGAACCTCAATTCCCTGCTGACTCTCTCTGAAGCCTAACAGTTGTTGCTCCTGACATTAACATGCGATCTGTGGGGAAAACGCATGTTAATGAAAGGTTTAAATTCAGGCAGAACTCATAACAGTGGGATCAGGCAGTTTCAGATCACGTCTGGATGTTGCTGGCAAACAGACTCCAGGAAGTTACTGGTTGCAACTAAGAAATAATCTGGCAGATAAACCTCTCGTAAAACAGCAATCTGTCATTTTCACACTTCATTTCTTGGAGTGTGGCCCATCCACAGTCATGTTTGGATGTAGTATCTTTGCTGTATAGATAGTCCTAATATGAAATAAGTGCTATATGTCAACACAAGTGTGGAATAAAAAGGGCTTCCCAGAGGTGTTTTGGCTGCGAGACATAGAAACAGTTATATTCGTACTGAGAAGTGAAGCGCAGGATGCATGGTGGGTTAGTGATTTACCACTGTTGCCTCACAGTCCTGGGCTCAAACCTGACCCAGTTCTGTGTGGAGTTTACCTGTTCTCCCTGCGTTCATGTGGCCGAACTGGACACTTAATTTGAAATAAAGGGTGACTGTGGCTCAGGAGGTGCATGAACGGTGCACCCGACTCAGCAGTTACCTCTTGAAATCCAAGGTGAATTTAGCAGTAGCTGCAAACAACCTTGAGTGCGTTCAACTAAGCAGTTTTATATTGCTTTTTATTTTATTATTTTCCATTGTTTGTAAGAGGAAGAACGTGTTATTTCTCCTTGTTCTATTTCTTCTATGCATTCTCACTCTAAAACAAAGACAACTCATCTACAAACACACAAACTGAAGTACCTAGATTGATAATGACAAAAGTCATTTGGTTCCTGACTTACTTTTCAGTATTTATAACTCTCCTTTTTTGATTTCTCTGGCAGATTATGTTCTAACTGACATTTGTATATTTAAAACACGACTATAAAGTAATAAAAATTTACAGCTCTGCTATTTACTGACTTAAAGATAAAATAACTGTGGCCCTCTCCTGCACTAAGCCTGGTCTGAATGGTCAGCGTGAAAGCATTAACTCCACTTATGTAAAGTACCTGCTGCTGTGAGAGAGCAGGACGATAATTACACACTGTCAAAGTCCCAAAAGCCTGAGGCTTCAACAGTTTTACTTTTTTTCCCCCACATGTCATCATGTGTGAAAAGACACTCTAATCAGGCCACTTGATTACTGTAAGCTAATTATTTAAACAGCATTTGTGTAAGGATGATTCTGTAACCATGATCAATAGAAGTGGTATGCACTGTATTTAAACATTTTAAGTGTAAAATCCCAGAATACATGAAAATTGAAGGAATGTCTTAAAGTAAAAGATGTGACATAATGTATTTATGATAATTATAGGATTACCAAACTGAATGACCCCTAATGAAACATCAGAACCTTACATGTAGTGTAGTGTTTCAACATTAACTGTACTTTGGCCATAAAGTGTTTTTTCCTTATTAGCATCCACTAGCAATGCAGTGTTAGCATTTAGCTCAAAGCAGCACCAGTACCTACAGCCAAATCTTTTTTGAACTTTGGAGAGAGCCAGGCTAGCTTTCTCCCCCTGCTTCCAGTCTTTATGCTAAGCTAATTGTCTCAGTGGTATAAATCTTCTCATCTAACTCTAAATGGAAAGAGATTTCCTAAAATGTTTAAATATTTCTTTGAGGAAACTACGTCACAAATTACACACAACACTTGATGTAAATTATATCCATTTTACCCAGTCTCACTGTCTGCTAATCTTTCATGCTTCTCTCTTAAAGGTTTTTATCCCTTCACCCAAGACCTTGTTCGCTCAGTGAAAGTGATGACTCATCTCTTACCAAGCCCATCTTTTCCTGCGATCCGGCTGATCCTCATGCTAATGGCCACACGGGGGGGGGGGGGGCTTTATCTGGGGAAGACCCCTCTGTCGGGTTGCCTGACATTTCACTGTGTGTGGGTGGAGATGACACAGATGAAGCAGGCTGCACACCAGAGAGGGATGTGTTTTGAAAAGGTGATACTGGACAATTCCTACATGTTCTCACAGGTGAGAATGGTGATTATTGATTATTTATTCTAAAAAAAAAAAAAACGTGAAGTCTAGCATGTAGCATATCATCTGCTTTATCCCTCACCACTGCGTGCCATGTAACAAATTAAAGACGAATGATAATATGCACAATTTAAGATTCCAGCATTTTTTAAAGTAGCGCCCCAAACAAAGTATTAAAACCAGGTCCTGAAAGACACTAAAACAAGACCACAACTAATAGAACAACTATGTATTATTATTATTAGATAAACATAAGTATTTTTTTATTCTTTATGTGTGATAGTTTCAGTGTCCCCTCCATGTGTCAGAGTGTCAAAATTATAACTGCAACTTCAGCCTGGATGGCAGCGTCCACTGGTCCAGCTGGGGTTGCCTATAATGGTGCAACCTGCTCCCCTTCTTCCAGCAGTCCCTGCGGGGGAGAACCGTCCCGGATGTCCTCATCATCATCTGTCTTTCTCCCCACATCGTCGTAGCTGTCCTCCAGCTTTTGATTGATTTATTTTATTTTTCAAAACAAATATCTGACACATGTATTGCATGAAAATTCCTGGGTTGTGTGACAGCTGCATTTGTGTTTATTGAAATTCTGCAGTGTTTTGGAAATATTCTAAAAGTGTTAAACTGTTTCATAACAGAAAATGTTCCATGATGAACCCACATTACATTGAGTGTACTTCAGTCCGCATATGTGTTACAAGACCAAAGATTCGTTGTGACAAGTGTGATGGATTAAGTCCACGCAGCTGTACGGGTTGTTGTAAACCAGCTTAGAAATAACTCTTAAACTGACATATTTTACTGTAGAGAAAAATGTGGACTAGCCTAGCAACACAACTTCTCTGTTTACTGACAATGACATCAGCAATATGTTGCTTGCTACTGATTAGTAAGGGCAACCCAAAACAAAACAATCACCACCCACGACCCTCCAACGTCCAGCTAAATAAATGACACAAAATGGCGATTTATTATTCAATTTTATTATTCAATTTATTCATTGCATTAAACTCTTCAACATTATATGAAAAAAAGAAATTAGCAATTGGGCCTTTAAAAACATAGAAATGATCCCGATCATCTATTTAAAATGTTATTCTGTATCTTCTGCAGATACTACCAGTAATATGCCTCAGCTCAGTCGTGTAGCTGGCGAACAGTGTGGGGGTTTGCATGGCCTCCGCCTGCTGCTTCAGCCTGCTGGCATTTCTCTGATCCAGCAGGGTCATCTACTGCCTCACCGATGGGGGGCCAGCGACGGCCAGTGACCTCCATCACTGACCATCGCTCCAGCGAGACCGTCGGCCGAGGATACACAGCAGCACATAACCTCTGCTGCCAAAATGGTTTCTGTGTGGAGGAAAAGCATCCTGAATGATGGAGACTGGGCTTGTGTCGGCGGAGTTGCTGCATTCCTTGAGGCTTTAAAGAGGTTCAGGGACCTATTTCCATTCGAGGCCGGTAATGAGATGTTAATGAATTCTGTGCTTTCATCACAGTCGGAGCAATTTATTGCTTGTATCATCAAACAGAGCACAGAATCTATGTTCATGTGTTAAATGAGTTTGATTTTTTTTTTTAGATTCTTGTATAGGGAGTGGTGGGGAGCAATATCCTGCTGTGTACTGTTGCTAAGAAACCACACAGAGTCTTGACACTCCTTGTGTGGTGCATTATGCTGCAGTCTCCTCATCCATATGCTCTGCTTGGCCTCTGGAGGATCATTTACAGCCAGTGAGTAGTAAATAAATGAAGCTAATAACCCAACAGAAAAAAATAAAATAAAAAATCAAGCCACATTTCCAGCCACGTGTCCCGGTTGTTTAGTGCTGCACTGGTTATACTTACATACTATCTTATTCATGATCTACATCAGTCAGTTTGATGTCATTTTTTAAAAAGATCTCTGCTATTGTTCCACCTCTGCCACCAGATTATCAACATCTCAGGAACAACACTGTTCACTTCATATCTGCCAGATGAATAAATAGGAATGTTCACTGTCAGCAAGGACATTCAAACATTGCACTCATGCCAGTTTCTCTCATAAAAGTTGCTTGGAAATGTTGCAGTTGAAGGATACCTGTGAAACTTTATTGGCACTATATTATAAAAGCACCTGGGTTAGTCTTTGTCTTTCCTGAAGCTTCTACACTATAAACACTATGTCATGTGGCGTAAGTCTGTTCAGTGATATTACGGCTGTCATTTAAAATGCAGTTCATTCAGATTCATTCATTTCAACCCATGTAGCCTAATTCTGAATGACAGTTATGTAGTTCTTTCTGACATGACCGCACTGGATTCGGATACTTTAAGCTAGGAAATCTTGCAGGTAAGTTTCATTACACAACTTGGTAGATAAGTTTCAAAGTAATTACAATTATGGCATGAAAAGTATAAATCAAATGATAAAAGTGAATGTAGTATATGGGGATTGTAACAGTGTGTGATTTTGAATTATTATATATCATTTCTCCATCTGTCATTGGTGAAAAAGATTCACTATCTGGAGTCTGACTCTGCTATGTTGAACCACCAGAGGGCCCCTGTGTACAACGGACCAGCAGCACATCAAGTCAAGACTGGTAGAGATTTCTTTAAAAGTAAAAGTACAGTACAGGTAGTGTAAATAATAAAGGTTCTCCAAAAGATCTAGATATGAGGAAATTGTTTGTTTAGGGCAGTTATACTATTGTCCCCAGATTAATGCTATAATGATTTAATTGCTGCTTTATTAAATATTTCATGTAGAGAGTGTTCTCTTATTGTCTGATTTTAGCAGAAAGGACTTTCCACCGGAAGATGTCTTATTCTTTTAAGGACAATTTTTACATTAGGAGTTTCATCGGTTGGATTTTAGTAGAGTTGTAGTGTCCGGACCTGTTTCAGAGGCGATTCAGTGAAACAAAGCTTTCTGCTACTATTCTCTCCACAACCTTTACTTTCTCACACCTTCAGATAGAATAGTCAGACTGGTTTCAGATTGCCAATGTCTATATAATATTACTTAAACTGTCACCTTTTCAAATTGTAGAAAGTGAAATGTGACATGTACTAGTTGATTTTCACTGTATCTATACCTGTCTTGTTGTTCCTCCACTGATAATACTGTCTGCAGAGGATTTTTAAGACAGGAAGTTACACTTGAGCCCTGGCTGGGAACCACCTCTCTTTAATAAACCCCTATATGTCCTGGGGGCCCCTGCGTGCTCCTGCGTCGCTCTGGTGCGGCCTCTCCTCACCTTTACTATGCAATTATATGTACAAACATACACACATATTAATGTGTGAATATATTTGCAAATTCCTTATCATTATTATTATTATTATTATTACATAACGCAGACTTTTATTAAAACATCTTACCATGCGAACAAACTACCCATAAGATATCTACCAAATCCATATGGCAAATGTTTATGTCACCATGTCTTCCATGTCACTGCTTGTTTTGTTATTTTACCAATAAAATAAATAAATAAATAAAAATAATCCCCTATATGTAAACTCCCAAACTGAACCTATCTATGGACAATAAACAGTAGAACTGCAGCGTTCAGCCAGACCCCTGCATGTACGTCAGCTGTCAACTACTCTGACCGACTGAAAGAATCCTGGACACATTCATTACACTGCTTGTGTCCTCCAAGGCACACATGTTTTGATTTCTGAACCATTTCCTTGCTGTCATTGAACATCACTTACGACCTCAGTGGAGACTTTTTCTTGTTAACTCAGTCAAGGATGTGTCGGTTGGGGTCCTTGAGGTGTTGCTTTTCAGACACCACAAGTGAGTGAAGGTCAGCACACAAAAAGAAAAACAACACACGGTGTGAACTGAACATAACAGAGGTCCGATGAGTCATCTCTGCAATTTTTTACATTTGTATTTGAAGGAGCCAAAACAGGAAGCCTTCAGCCCCAAAATGAGAATCAGGTAATTCTGAATATTTCTCCGCATACCTGTTGAATAGCAACTATCTGGTGCCTGGGTACAAATATGCCTCCACGGATAAAATATTAGAGTAGCTTCGTCTGCAGCACAAACTGGCTCTAATGTGATAAACTATTACTTAATAAAGCAAAATCATACACTATGTTTTTTGGTACTAGACAGAGCCAAAATCTAATAATAACACATAATGATGGTACTAGTCTGCACAGTTGATCAAATTAAGTACTTGGGTTTATGGCTTGACACTGAACTTACATTTAAACATCACATTGATCATGTTCTCGCTCTATTTCGGTCCAGAAATTGTTTTATGCTTAGTGTCCAGAGGAAACTTGCATCACAACTTATACTTAACCAAATTTTTGACTGATGTTGATACCGATGTTGTTTATCGAAATGCATCTAAAGGCGGCACCTCAGTGGCTCACCTGGTAAAGCTTGTACCAAATGGACTTATGGGTTCGAATCCGACCCATGGCCTTTTGCTGGATGTCATCCCCTCTCTCTCTCTCTCTCTCTATCTCTCTCTCTCTCTCTCTCGCAGACTTTCCTGTCTATCTCACTGTACTATCAAAAATAAAGGCAAAAATTTAAAAAATTTAAAAAAAAGGAACTAAAACTAACCTCTTTCCGCTCAGTAGAGGAGACCCAAATAGTTGTAACATTTCTGACATTTCAGTCTGTATCTTGGAGATCTTTTAAGCCAGTACCAGCTCAAAATTGAATACAAACTAGTTCCATGTGTCTGCTATTAAAGGGTGTAGGTGTTATCTCTGCAACATAAAAAGAAGATGTGTAGTTTAGTCTCAAGCCTCCACTCAATATGAGGACACATTCACTGGCTTCAACAAAAGAACCAGAACATCATTCCACATGTTTAAATAGAGTGTGTCTTCTTATCTTGAAAATATTTGTTCATATTTCAGATGATTTGGTTTCATTTCTGTATACAGTATACAAAACACAGCAAATTCTATTTATACACATTATGTTAGTTTTGCTGGGTATGCGTTTGTTCACGGCCTCTCTATAGCCATTTAGTGGTTGTGTTCGCCATTGTGCTTGTTTTTTTTGATGTTTGAGTATTTATTGTCTTAACTGTTGTGTGTTTGATGAATTTTGTTTTGTTGTATTTTCATGTTTATTTGTATTGTATTTTAGGACCCCCTTGAAAACAACCTGGCTCATCTTGAGGGTATTATCCTAAAGCAGCGGTTACCAATCTTTTCCAACTCATGGTCCACTTGAAAATCTCAAAAATGTTGGCTGTCCACATCCGACCCTGTTACAATACAGAGGCCAAATAATGCATCCTTAGGGCACTTTTTATGATTGAACATTCATCATCTATCTCTGGGCTCTTTCTTTTTAACGCTTCCTGTTGCTAATCAGCTAAGCATTTTGATACTTTTGCAATGGATGTCATATTTTAGCGCGCAATCAGACTGAGATAGCAAACAAGAACACAATGTAGTCCGGCCAGAGACAACATAAGAGTTCCTATCATCGCTGTATCACAGTGAAACAATGAAAGTAGGTTTAAAACATTTACAATGTTTTTAAAGATCATTGTTATTGTTATATACTGTATATATATATATGTATGATTGTATGATTAGGCTACATCTTTTCACCAAACTGTTTTGCAAATGATTTTTGTTCGGCCCACTTGCAATATCTTCACGGCCCACAGGTTGGGAACCACTGTCCTAAAGAATAAACTTGTTGTATACAACAGCAGAACAGATTTTCTCCTCTTTCCTCTTATGAACAACAACAGGTTTTCAGGATGCAGGATGAAGAGCACTGAAGCTGCTCTCATGGGTCTTGCTTATAGTTGTTACAGTAATAGTTGCTGAAATTATTTGGTCCACCCCCTCTGTGTACAACATCAAAGGCCACATTGTATCCTGTTTAAGTCGAGCTATAGTGATTCCTCCATCAACACATGGCAGTCAGAATTTATCGAGCGGCAGCCAATCAGAGCGCTCCTTTTAGGGCGAGCCTCCGCCGCGCTCGGCCAATCAGGAGCGCAGAACAGGACCCGTGCCTCCGAGTTGTGCAGCGATGCTGTCACGTGACGCTAGGAAAAGGAATGCCAACATGGACCCGTGGCAAGGACGGGATGTGAGTGTGCTACGACAATAACACGACGGAGGAAAAAGGAAACACGAAAATATACAAACCCATCGACGGCGCAGCTTTCCCCCACCGAGCTTCCTCCGAACTACTCACGGTAGGTCGAGCCAAATGTCCGGGATTCTCCTGCTCGGTTCATCCGGAGACACGGAGGAGTATTAATAGAACATTTTTGACCCAGCCGAACTTGAGGCTCGTGGATTCCTTTGCAGGCGCAGTTGCACCCAGGCGGATTGCCATGTTGTCGACCGCTTCTCCTTTACATAATGTTTTAGACGCGTTCACGGGCCGATTGTTTCCTCGGGGTGAGTTTTGCTCACCATATGGTTCTGGGCGCGTCAGTGTGATACGTGGTTTTTTTTGTTTGTTTTTTTTTGTTTTTTTTACAGCGCCGTGTTCTTGCCCTGTGTCAAGTCCGAGGCCCTGCTGCAACATGTGCCTGACGGTGTGACAGCAGCAACAAACATCCTTTACATAAGCAAAAGGGGGATTATCTCCCCACTGTGAGCGCTGTCTGTTTGGACTCAAATGTAGCATCTGCGGGCTTCATAGAGGACCGAGAAAAACTCCCGGGGGCCCTAGCTAATTTAAGTTTAACTTTTTACATACTAGAAATGTGCGCAGTCAAATATTTATCATATATATGTTTTTCTTATAGCTTTTGCTACTGCCCCAGTTAAAATACATATTTTGTATGATTACAACTCAGACAAGTGCTAATTATTAGGGCCCAAAGATTAAGATGACCTTAACCAAAGCTGTTAAAGAATGTGCAGTGTCAACCAAGGCTGGTCTTGTATTATTACCTTATTTTGGCAGGATCTATATACATGGCTCAGAAGGGGCCCGAGTGCAAACTTTCTTCCAGGGGCCCTCAAACAGGGGTAACCTGTGCATGGCTGGTTGGCCATTAATCTTAAGGTTGGTGTTTAGATCACCAGCTCTTCCTGTTGAAGTGTCCCTGAGCAAGGCACTAAATCCACATTTTCTCCTGATGTGTGCACACTGGCAGATGACTTTAAGTAAAAGATCAAATCTGAAACGTGAGTTCATGGTAGGACTGTGCAATGATTCAAAGTTATCATGTATCAAGATATAGTAGAGGTATCGGCGTATTGTGTTATTCTGAGCATTTGTTAGTTATAAGAAAATTTGTTATTTATGGTTTGACATGCGTGAGGAGTCTGAACACATAACAGTGGAACACAGTTCGTTGTATTGAGCATAAATCTGGTTATTTCATACATGATTTGTCCTATATTTGTTATATGTAGTAATCTGTGTTGCCAGTATTCAACCATATCACCTAGCACTAGTTAATGCTTTAGAAGTGAATGGAACTTCACTTTACTTTGTCTAAAAGTGGAAAAATGAAAAGGTGTCACAATCTGACTAGTAATAAAATACGATGCAGCAAAATTAAGCAAAAAAAAAAACAAGGTTAAAAAAGAAGTCTCTAAGAACCAGGTGAACCAGTTTCCTGTGGGATAGATTTACTTCTGAAATATATGTATAATAAAATTTCAATTCAATTTTATTTGTATAGCACCAAATCATAACATACATTATCTCTAAGACCTTACAATATTATAGAGAGAAACGCAACAGCTCCAACTATGAGCAGCATGTGGTGACAGTGGAGAGGAAAATCTCCCTTTAACAGGAAGGACCCTCCAACCAGACTCAGGGTGGGTCGAGGCAGACGGCCTACTGAAAGAGGAGGGAGAGAGAGACCAGGAACAGCTGTATGTACTGATAATAATAATAGTGGTCCCCATAGGTGTAATGGTGTCATCAGTAAGAACAGCAGCAATGATAGCACTACCAATGAATAATAATAATAATGAGTGTTGTAGTGTCAGATCTGGATCCTGCAGCTCCAGAGTCGGAGAGACCTGCAGAATGAGGACAGAGAGGGAGAGAGACAGAGAGAGAAGCACAAACTACAGGAGAGAGAAAATGCAAAGTTAATGACATGCGGTAATGTCATGTAAATGCATGGAGAGAGAAGGAAGAAGTGCTCAGTGCATCATGGGAGATCCCCAGCAGTAGGCCTGTAGCAGCACAACTAAGGGCTGGTTCAGGGCTCACCTGAGCCAGCTCAAACTACAAGCTCAAAAAAGAATCTGGGAATTGAGATAACTAATTTCTGCTGGGTAATAAAATCCTGTCTCCATGTTTCCTCTGCAGGTTCTTGTGGTTCCTCTCGGTAGAATTTCCTCAACATCCTCTCTCCTGCGTTCAGCCTGGATCAATGGTGTCTCTCAGCAGCAGAACACTGAGTCTGGAGAATGACCTGTTCAGGGACAGCAGCAGCAGCAGCCTCTTCTCCCTCAGCTTGGGAGACGGAGCCTGCAGCGAACGGGGCAGTTTAGCCTCCTGCGACAGCCCCGAGGCAGGGGACTTGGGGGCTATGCACAGCTCCAGCCCTGGAGAGGAGGAGGAGGAGGAGGAGGAGGAGGATGAGGAGGAGGAAGAAGAAGACGAGGACGATGGGGCGCGTCTGCATATTTTTCTAGGAGCAGCAGGAGAAGAGGAGCCTGCGAGTCAGGAGCCAAAGCTGCCAGATTTCCCTTTCCATCCCTCCTCCCCGTTCTCCCCAACCTTGGAGGACATAGAGGAGTTCTTGAGGGAAAAAATGGAACTAGTCAAAGAGGGGCTAGTGGCCCCAAAAGAGGAGGCCTCCCCTCTCCCATGCAGCACCAGTGACTCTCCATCCTCCAATGCGCCCCCGGCCTCTTCCTCAGACACTTGCAGCGACCCAGGGACTAGTGCTTCCCATTGCTCTTCCAGCCCAAACACCCCTCATGATGAGCAGAACAGTCCCAGCCCAGCTGACCCTTCCCCTTCTGCCCAAGCAACCCCCTCACCATCCACTGTAACCCCCCCAGTGCTCCTGGGCGCTCCGCTGGTTCTCCAGCTCCAGCCGCTCCCTCTGGCCCAGCCTCAGCCCCCGGCAGGCTCTCCTCCTGGGTCACAAAACGGCATTTGGCTCACTCATCTCGTCATGGGGCTCCAGGGTGCTACAGGACAAAATCTCACCCTACTGACCCCCCAGGTGCCCTCCACCTCCACCACATTTTTATCACTAAACAGTGGAGATGCCAAGTCAGCTGACCAGAAGTACGTGAAGATTGCGCCTCTGCCCATCACAATGAGGACTGTAGAGATAACAGGTGTGACTGGGGTCGGGGTCCAGGGCAGCGGTCTGTTGAAGGCCATCGCCCCCCGTGTGACCAGAGTTCCACCTACAGAGAGGGTCCATAAGTGCTCCCACCCAGGCTGTGGGAAGATGTACACCAAAAGCAGCCATCTGAAAGCTCACTTCCGCCGGCACACAGGAGAGAAGCCCTACACGTGCAGCTGGCCTGAGTGTGGCTGGAGGTATGTGACAGAATGTTTAAGAGTTTAAAATCAAGCAGGGGTGGGCGATCCGGCCAAGAGATCATATGACAATCTTCTTAGGTAGAATCACTATCCACGATCTGAAACCCAAGTCTGACTCGTCATGCATATGGCTTCCTGAACACAAAGCCTGTCACTTCAACTCAAAGGCCCAACTCACAAAAGTCTGCATCCTGTTCCCGCTCTGATTTTATTCTGAAAGTCCTGACTTTGACAGCCCGCGGACGGATGGCAACTCCACTGTCTTGGACTGTCGCAGCTGGTGACGGTAGTTCCTGTTGGTACATGTGCGGCTACACTAAGCTCGGCAAGGTTGCAAAGAGGAACAAGGAGTGCCGTCTCCAGCTGCAATTAGTGGGCTAGCTGCTTAATGATGGGCTGGTTAGCTACGACCGAATATGAAAAATGAAATATGTAGATGTAGCACCTTTTTAATGGCACGATCTGTTCAATTCATCTGAAAAGAAGATCACATTGTAAAGTAAGACCATCTACAATATATGATGGTCAGATCACCCACCTCTAAGGTCAAGATTAAACCAGTGGGCGTCCCCACTGGTTGATGGCAGGGGCTGCCTCTGAGTTGTTTTGCTTCAGGTACCAGAGAAATGAATGAAACCAGTTTGAGTAACAGATCTATGAGTTTGAAGGCTTATCAGATGCTCAGTGGTTTATAATACAATGAGGAAGTCTAAAAAAAGATCACAGTGACAATCATCTTATTCACTGTCTCAGCGATAGTAATCCAACAGGAATGTGCGCCTACTTGTTTCTCCAACTCGGTGCCTTGCTGGATGATGTGACACCGAGTTGCACCAAAACTTGAGTCACTCTCAAACCTTGTGCCAAACAAATGTGTGTTCCTTCCGTGTCGATGGTCTCATCTCAGTGTGGATGACCCCCACCCCAACTATTAGTAGTTTAAATTATCTGTTCATTTTCAGTATCAGTTTATTGTTTAGTCAATCAGATCTTGGAAAAAGGCCCGTCACAGTTTTCCAGCCCATGATAACATCTCCGCATTCTGTATTGTGTGTGACAACAGTCAATATTTGTGTTAGAAGAAAGTGCTGTGTATGTGTGTGTTAGAAGAAAGTGCAGTATGAGTGTGTGTGTGTGTGTGTGTGTGTGTGTGTGTGTGTGTGTGTGGTGTGTGTGTGTGTGTGTGTGTGTGTGTGTGTGTGTGTATGTGTTAGAAAATGAGTGTGGTTTATGGTGTAAAACACTTTGAGTTGTGTTGAGTTGTGAGTTGACAACACTAGAAAAGGCCATACAAATGCAGTCCATTTACCATTGAACATACCCATCACTTAACATTACCCAGCATAAGAGGGATGAATAATGATAAAAAAGACGGAAGGTAAAAAGTAGTATTTGATTCATACATTTCAAAACATTTTATTTTGAACTAAACGGTGCCGTTTGGAACAGTTTTACCCGAGCAGTCATGTATTTGTTTTGTGAGTAGTGATTTTTAGCGTCACCCATCTCCTTCTCTGCCAGTGTCAATCACTGTGGGTCAGTTCTGTCATTTGTGTAAAAAGTATAGCTCCACAAAGAATCGAAATATAATCAAAATCACAATATGGCCGAGTGCAATATCCAAATCACAGGAGCTGCAATTTTTTTTTGATAAAGGTAAAGGTGTTGTTTATTGTTAACACCATAAGTGTTGTGGTGCTACAGACGCTACAAATCATATTCTCCAGACGTTGTTTGTTTGGCCACTTAAGACCCAACAAAAATCACATCATCATCATTTTTATATTTTTTTCAGTGAAAATGAAAAAATTATCATTCCAACTGAAATCGCAATATCTGCCAAAAGAATCTCAATATGATTTTTTTTTTTTGCATATCATGCAGCCCTTGTCCCCAGGCACTTATGAATCATCATCATGGATTTGGTGTCTGGTAGCTGTATTTTACTCATCCATCGTTGCATGCATTGCATTGTAGGACTCTTACTGTACATGCAATGAACACATTTTTCATACAATTGTGGGACTTCTGTTGGTCTTGTATAATGCATAAAAATACTATTGCTGCAAGTAAATATATGTAGTAAATGAGGCCTGATTCTGAAGTTGCAGTCTAGTAAGGTAAAACATAGTGATTGAAGGGGTCTGCAAAAAGTCTGAGCCCAAGAGCTGTATTCTTTCTGTGGGTATAAAACTCCTGTCTATGCCCTTAAACACCAGACTCACCACATGCAGGGGACATGGACTAATTTGGTGCCTGTCTTCTTATCACATAATAGATATATTAGCCAGTGGGCTAATTTGAAAAAGTCATAGTAACTTTGCTCCTCAAACGTCCTTACATCTGCTCTTGTGTCACCAGGTTCTCCCGATCTGACGAACTGTCCCGCCACCGCCGCTCTCACTCCGGCATCAAGCCCTACGAGTGCTCGCTGTGTGAAAAGAAGTTTGCCCGCAGTGACCACTTATCCAAACACACGAAAGTCCACCGCAGCTCCAGGCCCAGCAGGATTATCAGGGCTACCGTGTGACACCTTCAGCTGGCATAAACCCTGCCCTGCACCCTCCCACCCACCCACCCACCCTCCCTGCCTGCCTGCCTGGCTGGCTGGCTGGGCTGGCTTTGTCCAGGGTGGGGTCCGGGTCTCCCTCAGGACTTTTGGTGCTTCACGATCAGAACTTTCAGAAAAAAAAATCTTGAGAGCTGACTGCTGTTTCACCCTCATGGTTTCCTTATTTTCTCTCCTCCCTGCTGTTTACTTTTCACTGTTCCATCTGAGCAGCTTGTCTTATACTGAGCTAACAGCCACCTCAGGAAAAACTCAGCTGAAAGTGGATTTCCTGGCTCACACACACACACACACACACACACACACACACACACACACACACACACACACATAAAACAAAACGCATAACAGGAGACAGTCTTACAGAGATGCAACCACTGCTTGCGCTACTGCTCCTGTTACCAAGCTACCAGGTGCTGTTGAAAAGTAGGTGGTGTTGGGCAGGTTACAGTAATGGGAGTGGGAGCATTTGTAATTATATTATTATTTCCTTTCTACTTTTGCATTCGCCCGTCTTTCTCAAAGCCAAAACTTCAGGGTCCACACGGATAAAGCTTCCCAAGTTTTTTTGTACATTGTTAAAGTGTTAAATTTTTACCCCTTCGGCGTCTCATACATGCCATGCGATCTAATCATAAGGCTTGCGATGGACACGATTCACATGGAGGAGCGTGACAGCCGTCTCCGTGGGGTGACATTCTGGTGAAGGTAGCAGAAGTCGCCTCCAAGCACTTGGATTTTCAGAGTTGTGCTTCACTCTGAATGAACGGTATGACTCTGCTGGGACATTGATTCAGTCATACTAAACTTGTGGCTTTGTTTCACAATTCAGCCGAGCTGAGAAATTCTCCCTAAGCCTCTGTTATATTATGATCCAAACCTGGCCTTTATCACATTCGTCCAGCCGTAATCCTCCCTGTTTTGACTCGTATGCCTTTTTGTCAGCCCCAGTATGCCCTAATCTCTATCGATGCCTTTTGTCCATATCACGAAACCTCACTTGATCCTGCTGTTGTACTGTTATCATATGACTGCTCTTATTTAACTGTGATTCTGAGCGGGGGGTTGCCAAACCAGAAATCCCCGTTCTGTCTCTGTGAGAGCATGAAAACGACACCCTCGGTGCATGACAGTTTATAAGCTGTTTGTTCTCTGAAATTCTCTTGAAAATCATTTGCAGCCGACTTCAGTGGCCTAGAAAATGACTCATACTTAGGCTCAATGGTTCAAAAGTGCTCAGTGGTTCAAAAGTGCTGCTCTTTCTTATTTACAGTAGCAGTTACTGTAAAAAAAAAAATTTTTTTCTGTTGGTTATAGCAACAGGAAAAGCTAATACTTTAAACAGCTGGAAAGGCAGCTAACATCTATTCAATCTTCTGTATTAGCATACTCAATATAATGTGTACTGAACATAAAGGACAAAGATAACACATGTACAGCTTGTAGCCTTTATATATAGATGGGTTTTTTTTTTTTTTATCAAAGAGGATTTTCAATCAGTGCATTAAGCTATTCAGTCGTGTTTCTGGAGAGATTTTTTTTGGTCTGTTATGTGAGTTTGATTGTAGCGTGATCAATCTGTGGAATGTCAGACTGATTATGGTCTGGGATTTGGAGTCCCACTCTACCCGTTCACAAACCATTAAGCTGAATCTGCTGGTCTCAAGTGCACTTGTGTTCGTGGAAAGTGAGAAACAGTTATTGTGCTCTTATGGCAGTTCCATAAAAATGTATCAGAACTGTAAAATGACACCCCCCCCCACCCCCACCCCCCCCACACACACACACACACAAAAAAAGAAAAAAAAAAAAAGCATATTTTTGAGGGAAGGTTAAACTGCACTCTGCTGTGCAGTCGGTATTATCATTTGATCTCAACACTTTGGTGCTTGTTAACCTACCAGTGCTTCACATGAAGAGACTCTGTAACTGAACGCTTCACATAACTGGATTGTTCTCTGTTGAACCAGCGGACACTTACTACCACAAACTGTAGGCTACTGGCAATCTTAACTTAGCTCAAGCAACATTGGTGCTTTTGGATGAACTAAGAAAGTAGAGCACTTTTGCATGTAGCAGTGCACAGTCATTTACATAGCAATCACCCTCATATCTTTATCTCGTAGCATTATGGATACACTAGGTTTTATTCCTTAAAAAACACCCATGCTTAGTAATGTAGAAACCCGTTCAAAGCAGACAAGACGGGCAGACGTGTTTATCTGTCTGAACCAGCGCGGTCTTTGTGTCTGAGCCTCCCCAGGCTGCTTGTACTGACCTACATCCAGACCTGTATTCCCTAATCATCATCCCGTTCTCTCTGTTTCTCTCTCAGCCCTGCCCGTGTATCTGGTTGGAAGCAGGCTGTATTTCCTTTTTTCTTTTTTTTTCTTTTTTTTTTTTTTTGAATACCAGAAATGCTATTTTCCTATTTGCAAAAATAAAAAAACAAACAAAAATGAAAATGTTGAATCCTTTTGCTTTGTCGTAATTTGAATAATGCTTAATGGAAATCTGTTATTCACACACAGGGCAACATTAGTATTTGTAATGGGGTTACAGTTCTAGCTGTAAGAGGTTGTTCATACAGAGACTGCTCCCACTGGTCTACAGAACCTTTTAGCATCTTCTAGCTTGTTTTGGTTTTCCAGCTGCAATTTAACTGTTGTACTTCACTCTCATCACTGTTTCATCCGACTCTAAGATTCTCCTTTTAGAAGCCTTTTTCGATAATGGTTTTGGTTTCATGGCTGGGCATTTACCGTAACTGTTTCGGTTCAGTGCCCAACACCACACGACCGACCAAGTTAGTAGCAAGCTGGAGAACATAGTGGGGCATTTAGCAGGTAAAGAACCAGATGTTTTTCTCTGGAATTTGTAAAGATCAAAACAGATGTAGGCTAAAAGGAGAGTATTTGGACTTGGTGAGCATTGGACTTAGCTGTCCAGAATCACAACTCCAAATACTAATACTAATTAAGCTCTGCATCACCTGGATGTGCAATTACTGTTTGCTAACATGTTAAAGTGATAGTTGGGGTTATTTGACGTGGGGTTGTGTAAGGGTAGTCATGCATATTCGGTGTATTCCCTGCAGTAGATTCGGATCAGCGCGCTGCCAGTTAGGAGAGCACCGGCACACTAGCTTTCAATATCCACTCAAGGTGCTGTATTGACGGGAAGATAAAGCACTGGAAACATTTTAAATGAAGCGTACATTTCAACGGATATTGGATTGTTTTGTTGGGCATTTTTGAGTAGGTAAGTGTAGGTAATACACTGAATATCACAACACCATGTCAAAAATCCCTAACTATCACTTTAATGTTGGTTTTCTGTTTGTTGCACTGCCCTTAAGTGGCCAAATAACATTTAATGCAGCTTTAAGTGGTACTTGTACTTGAGGCATTTCCATTTTCTGCTACTTTATACTTCTTCAATACCATCAAAAAGATTGCACTGTTTACTCCACCACATTTATTTGACCATGGTTACTAGTTACTTTGTTGAAGTTTTATTTTTTCCCCCCACAGGCTAAAGCCTTACACAGTTTGTATGGCTACCATGTTAGCTAAACACATTCAGCTGATGTAGAGCAATATTAACATTTATTTGGAGTAATGTTTCTGGTGACCTGACAAATGCACATCCAATAATCTTTCTCCCCTTTTTAGCTAGTTTTGGTTGCAGTTACTGTGAAGTACAAGTGGTAAATACTCTGCTATGTTCCTCAGCTATAGTGCTAACGTTCACTGCTGTGTGGTGTTTGGCAGGTAGCATAGCAGAGAACAGAGGCCTGCTGCTGCACCAAGGAGCTAAAAGAGGCTAAAAAAAGAGTCAAGTGAGTCAAGGAACCTCTTTCACATTACATGTAGTCATTTGACCTGTTGTCCATATAGAAATGATTAGTGCAGGTTTGTGATTTAAAAGCTCTTTAATGAGTCTACACATACTCGCATTGGGAACACTCGTTCAAAAATCTAATATATAGCAGCATAAATGTATGTTATACAGCTACAATCACTATTTTAGGCAGCAAAGCTTTAATACAAACAGTAGCTAGCTTTGTTGTCATGGCAGACAAAGTTAACAGCCTGCTCTTTTGCTCTTCATTGTTTATGTAGTCACTGCCTCTCTACTAATTTGCCCAGTGACTGTCTCACTGAAATGACACCAATCTGAATTTCCTGCGGCGCTGAACGACGGCAGCGATTACAGCACAGAGTGGGTGGCAGGATAACCACATCAAGGCCGCTCCAGTGAGCCTCTGGATAAAAACATGCTGCAGGCTTTCCAATAGTGATCTGACTGCTGCAGTATGGTGTAATATCTCTTAGTTTAATACTCAAGAAAGTGGAGAGGAAGCTGCAGCTCTATCGTCATGCATGTCAGGCTGGAATTTCTGGCTGTTGATGCTTTCTCGTTATGTTTGGCTGGGAGGGAGCACCCAGAGGAAACCGGGACCGGCTTCAAAGCAGAAGTCTGCGTCGCCTCCTTTCCTGCTCTGCTCTTTTACACTGTCGCTAATCTGGAATGAAGCCGTTTTAAAAAGCTGCTCATCTGATTCCAGTCGTGGCGTTTTGATTCATAAATTGTGGCTGAGGCAGGCGTCTCGGGAAGAAAATAGGCCAGACAAGTCGGACAGAGGGAAGAAGGGGGTTTCCTTTTAGAAATGAAATGTGGCCACAGGCTGTAATGTAATAAGAGCAGCTGACCAACAGTTGTGACCAGAGGTTACTGTAGGACAGAGCACTGTGCTGTTTTTAAAAACAATACTGCCTTTAAAAAGCTATAGATTAATGCTAATCAGTAACTGTGACAAGAACATCTTCCTTCTAAAGCTAACGACCAGATAAAAATGTTTTTTTTTTCCTATTTTAATTTATAGCTTGAAGCAATTACAATTAATAAGAAGCTTATTTTGACAAGATGTTTTCTCCCTCCCTCAAATTTATTCCTTCTTTCCCTCTTTCCTTTCTTTCCTTCTCTGGCCTAGTTGAAAAATGAATTCATATAAGAATGAGAGAAGCAGCCTGAGAAAAGTTTAAAGCTGTGCTGATCAGATTTTTTTATATATTAATAATGGATTAAAACACTGTGTAATTTGAAAAAATTGCTTGTAGTGATGAACCCACAGAGAAGTATCACTCTGCAGTTCCTCTCAGAACTAGAGACATTAAAAAGGAGGAGACACACCACTTAAAGAATCCTGAATAGAATAGTCCGTAACGGATTGTATGGACTGTATAACACACACGACATCCGATACAAGTCCCGCCCCACTGCCAAACAGCCAATTGTCTGTTTTAAAACAGCTGATATCAAGCCAGCTATGTTGTTGCACTGATGCAAGTGCACAGCTGTGAAATCTTGTGTATGTAGAGCAAGTATAACCTGTGGAAAAGGAAGCATTTAAACCTTTTTTGATTTTTGATTTGACTGGTGATTCTATACATTCAGTTTTTATGTCCCATTCACCATTCAAAGTGCAGTTCAGGCTCTTTCTCCATTCGTTTAGATAGGGGCCTGGTAATGCTGGTCAAACCTGCCAGGGGGGCGTTGCCGAGATGGCTGCAGAGTGGCAAGACTTTGACTTTATTAAGCATTTTCTGCATTTTTGACTCAATGATAAACTCACTATATACACCTGCCCAACTCCCAAACAACAGACACACACAGGTCACCAGGTTAGCTCCAAATAAATGCTAAACTTGCTCCGAGTCTGGTGTATGGCTGCAACTAATGATTGTTTTCATTGTCGATTAATCTGAAGGCTTTTTTTTCTGATTGATCAATAAAATATTTTTCTCTATGAAATGTCAGAAAATGGTGAAAATGCCCATTACAACTTCCCACAGCCCAAGGTGATGTCCCACATGCCTTGTTTAGTTCAGTCAACAGTCCATGACACGAAGATATTAAGTTTATTATCATATATAATGAAATCAAACTTCAAATTCTTCATTATTGGTAAAGAATTTATTTTTAAAAAATGATTATTTGGTTAACAAAAGAGTTGCTAGTTACTTTTCAATTAATCACTTAATTACTGCAGCTCTGTGTAAGTAGTAAACTGTTTGCTAACAAGCTGTAACAATTTCAAAAGTGTTGTGTTTGCAGAGTCCTCTGTTGCCCTTAGGTACCCAAAAATATCAAATGTTGCTTTAAGACTAATAGATTTTTCATCTAGTGCTACACATTAAACAGCATGGAAGGATAGAAAGAAAACTACAAGGTAATTTCTTCACAAACCTTAGATTCCCATTGATTAACTGGAACATACATTCTTAGATCCTTAGATACAGCTGTAAGTGTTGGCTTCCAACAAATGCACAGTATATGCAAAATACAAACGTGTGATTAACCTGGAGAAAATGTTAATCAATAGTAGATATCTGCCTCTGCTGTGATGAGTCACTCAACCAGCACGTCAATCCAGCACCGCCACTCTGTATATAATCACCCTCAAGTCTTTCCCTGCATCACATTAAGAGCTGAATGGTCCTAATGTTTTTTGGCTGAAAGTCAGAATCATATTATGACTGGTACAATGTTCTGATTGGATGTCATTAAGTACAGCCAAAGGTGTTTGCAGCCACTCAGATTTGTTTTTCCTCATAGTGAGGGGCAGGAACATAAAACATAATCGCTGAATTAACGCATACTGAATAAATTCTGTTTGTTTTTAATTCAATCTCTGTTATTAAAACAAGCTGAGTTCAGCGATATGTTTGCTCTGTGTTCAGTCCGGATAACAACAAATGAATGTGTATAATAAGTTAAATCAAAATTTTCTGAGAGTTGGTTGATGGTAAAGTTGCACTGCTGTTGTATGCTGCCACTTGGTGGTTAATCTGAAAACATACACACAGTTTCTACTGTCAAGAAGATATTTTATGTTGCTAATAACAAGAAAATCACTAAATCATTACAATTCCAACATGTTTTTGTATATTTATTGTACCGTGTACAAGGACTGCTGCATGATTCAAAATTGAGAAGGAAAATGAAAAAGAAAATTGATTTGAATTCTAATTTGCATTAGGTTTTCATTTCATTCATATAGCACATTTCATTAAACAGTTAACTCAGTCTGTGTTAGATTAAAATGTGCAAAAACCGAGTTACTCATTAAATAAACAATACTGACCACAGAGACACACAGTAACGAATCAGGGAATAGTCCTCAGTTTGCATTTGAATGTGAAGGCAGCTGTGACAGATCTCAGGTCACCAGGCAGTTTGTTTCACGGCGTCAGACCACAGTAACTGAAAGCATCCTCACTACGTGTGGATCTGTAAACTTCATTACCTGAGAAATCTGAGTGCATTCAGTGAGAGGGTCAGAGATGCAGTGAGGGGCAAAACTATTCAGTGCTTTAAAGACTAATAGTAGAATTTAACCAGTGAAATTAGTCAGTACTGGAATAATATGCTTGGCAATGTGTCTGTTTTGAGTGACCCGCCTTCCTATTGTTTGTCTGAGTAAACCAACAGAGCTTTACAGTAGTCTGGTTTAGATTCATTCATAAAGCTGTTTCTCAAAATCATCTTGTGATATAAATCCTCTAATTTCATAGATAGAATCTTTAAGTAATAAAATCCTGTCCTTCTTATGTTAGTCATATCGCTTTCAAAGTTAAGATCACACTCCAAAATAACTATTTATTGTATTAGAGACAGTGACTTTTATTCTATTGTAGCTGGCGGGTAATACAGGTTAATAATACAAAGAAAGTAGCCACCATATGAAAGAAAAAATTGGAAGCCATGTGTGTCTGGGAATTACAACCCAAATCCACAAAATGCTTTGCCTCTAATTTTAAAACATCGGATGTACCTTGTGTGTGGCAGCCCTGTGAGACTGGTGACCCTGCTTTTGGCCCAATGCATGCTGGGATAGGCTAAATATCACAAAAATAGAGTGGTGAGACAGAAAGAAATGCAGTATGGGTACATACTGGTCAGATATTTAGACGCTTTCAGGTGCCAACAAGATTTTCCCACAGTAGCTCTGGCTTTAAAGCGTAAATTAATTAAGATGCTCTCTCCTTTATTGGCACCAAATCATTTGACAGTGTATGCATGTCTTTTATAACATGAATATGAATTCACACAATTTTCTGAGAAAAGTTTTTTTCACTAAAAAACTCTGCGTTCAGTCTAAACGTTTTGCTGAATGTTTTTTTTTTGGTTTTGCTGAAATTATTGTTTTGATTTCTTATCACATTTTAACTAGACGCTCAGATTGTTGAGAACAGAGATTGCAGCAACGCATTGTAAATCACAAGCCAACTGTGTGAAGTAAACAATCAGTAAGTCTTGTAAGTCAGAGACATCACACATTATTATCTGGCGGAATTTTGTAGCCGTGCTGTGAAATAATAACAACTTGATAAACATAACAACCAAAGAATCAAGAGAGGAAGTGACCTCAGTGTGATTTTAATGACACATTTTATGTTATTCGGAGCGTCGGAATTTTGACCATGTTACACAACCGACAACCGAGCGAACAAGTGGGGTTTTCTCTCACTGGAGTTTTTCAGATGCAACGTTTAATGTTAAGGAATATACAAACCTATCAACGAGTGAAATGGTTATAGCTAGGTATATTGTTTAACTTCCAATGTTAAGAGAAAAGCTTCATTTAAATGTTCTCCCTTGCCAATGTTTTTTTATTTCGTGATTACAGTAAGGCATACAATGCATAACTAAAGCGCATTATCTCACTTTCATATTTTGTCTCAAACCAACTATTTGCTGAATAGTTTTTTTAAATTTTTAAATTTTTATTTTTACAATAAAACAACAGTTACTAACTCACAAAAAAACGTATGTGTTCCCGAGGAAAGCCCACTTGGAGGGGCGCGACAGTTCTTGAGTATGGGGAGTACGAGGAACAGTGAATGCAACATTATTTCCTGTTCAAAGGATATATCGTCACTGTAAGCCAAAGGCAGTTTAATGTATTCTGTGTTCAGGTATTTGCTTGACACTCTATTTGAAACTTATTTCCTGAGCTATGGCAGTATAAAAAGCTTTCCAGCAATGTTTTGGGAATATCTGGACACGGCTCGACGACTTAGAAATTCAGCGGGCTCTACGAGCGAGGTAATGTTAGCAAACAAGCTAACGTGAAGCTAGCTAACAGCTAACTTACTGTTAGCTGACAAACGTTAATGCCTTGATTTGTTTGTCTCCTCGACTATTCACACACATGATGAACACGACAGTGGCACTTGAGCTCCACCTTGCGACTTTAAATAGTTGGGAAATAAGTGCTAGTTCGTGTTGACAGTAACGAAACTAATATTATCCATCAACAAGTGGTCTTTTATTTTGCTCTGTGTGGGTGCCTGGCCATCTGATAGTACAAACCAGTCACTCTAGCCCGGGCGTTCATAGCGCATGAATAACCCATGTTCTGTGACTGATTTGACCTAGCTTACATTATCTCACTGCTCAGTAGATAACATTTGCTGCTAATGTCACACGTTACATAACGTTCATTGGTAATCTTTTTCCCTGGCAGCAGATTTGACACTGTCCTATTTTTTCCCCGATATCACCAGTTTTAACATGACAGTTTGGGACAGATTGTGTGTGTGGGGGGGGTGTGTCTCCAACCCAGCAGGTCTGGATGAGTCAGGGCAGATTTACTCTTCCATAAGAAGCTTACTCACACAAACACACACATACACACATGTTGACAGATACTGACAGGGAGAGTGGACAGAATAGCAAAAACACTATGTGAATACCCAGCAACATCTAATAGTAGTATTAGGAATCACGTCAGAGTGGGCGCCAATTGACTCCAACTTGTGTGGCTCTACGAGGCAATATGAGGAAATCAAGTTGTTGGGATCTGAATAATATTATGCACAAAATCGTCAATTGGGGCAATTTTGTAAAATGAACACTAGGCATCAGAATAATCGAAAACATTACCTTGCATGAGAAGAGTAACTGTCCTTGACATTTGCATGTATGTGACTGCTAAACAAACCCATTTCCAAGCTAGCGTTGCATGTGAAGCTTTAGTGATGTCCCTCACTTGTAAGTCGCTTTGGATAAAAGCGTCTGCCAAATGAGTAAATGTAAATGTAATGTGAATGGATTATTGAGAGTGGACTCTAAGCATGGTTTAATAGTCTTGATGACAGAAGGGTTGCTTTTTACATCACCAAGAGTTGCTGGGCTTTTCAATAGCAGCATTCTCAAATGTGTACAGTAACTGGACTGGAATGCAAGTCACGTCATCGAAATGTCTGCCATGTGATAGGCAGCTCTTCATAGACGATCATAAGTGGTGTTGTTGGATGGCTTGAGGCATATAATGTAATCTTCAAGCAGTAGCTTGACACTTAACATCACAGTGCTTAAAGGGTAAAACTACCAGTACACCACACTCTTGCCTTTGTGGGGTTATGCCAGCCAACTACCACAGAGGGTATCTGTACTAAATGGCCCAAAGGTTAAGGCTACACCTGGTCTGACATAGCACCTAAATCTACATTAATGGAAGGATGGAAGGATGCTTTAAATTCAGTGCTTTAAATGTACATGTTGGCTCGGGAGGTGTAATTGTATTGGGTGCATTCAGCTGTCATATACTTAAATTGAAAATATAGAACAATTAAAATGATGAATGAAATTTACAATGATCTCGAATTTATGAAAAATCACAAGTTTGACTGACATACACGAATAATTTAACAAAGTTGCAAATAACACAGAAAGCACACATTTTTTGATATACAATAGTTATTCATATCAACAGGTGAAATAGTGGATAAATCTTGTTGCATATATAATGATATTTTATACCAAACACACATGAACTGCATCCTCCAACTCCTAACTTTCAAGTACATTCATATAAATTTAACTCACAAGCAAGACAAAGGCCTCAACCGGTTGCAGTGTCTGTTGCCCCTAATAGGCCGTGAAAGAGACACATTAGGAGCACAACTTAGAGGGAACAAATTAACCTGGGACTGCAGATGCAGCAACATTTTTGTTTTGGCAAAAATGAAATGGCACTCAGCTATGAGATCTCAAGATAATGCCTCCTTACACACTGCTAAACAGTTTACAAGAGAGGCTCTGTGAAAAGCAGAATGTTGTCTGCCTCTTTGTTCATGGCTTTCACAACCTCTAGATCTAAGCACCACTGAACCTTCATGGGAAGTAGGTTTCCTCCTCTTTCATCTCTCATACTGTCAGGGATGCAGAGGTTGAAGATGGGCTCTGCTTTCTGTGAGATACTTCATTAGTCATGCAGTGTATGATGGTTCTATAATATCCACACACATTACATAGATTTATACCTATCCTATGCTCACCTTTGGGCTCCCTGTCATTGTTACACACAGCATTAACACTCCCATCTAAGTAAGGACAGGAAGAAGCAGTCACTTTTCTCTGGACACCATGTAATTGTGTGACCCTTGAGAAGTGCACCCAGCTGAGGTGACAGGCAGGAAGGATTATAATTGATGCAGATTTTAGGTTGACTTGTTCGAGACAATCAAGTAGAATGCACCAGTTACCTGTGCAGGTTGGATTGGGGTACATCAGTCAATAGATAACATGTGTTTTTTAGTTATTCTGTCTGATTAAAACTCTTTGCAAGTTGAATCTGGGTGTAGTAACCCTGGGAGTGTGCTGAGGTTACAAAAAATCATATACCTAAAATAATTGAATGTTGTTCCTCTCCTTTACAGGTGCAGCAAATATGTTAGGCAATTGTCAATCAAGCACGTTTTATACATGCCCACACAAGTGAAAACACCTGTGTGCATATACCACCAGTGTTCATGGCCTTTAATCTCTGCATAGGATGCCATGCTGTAAAACCTGCAAAGACTGCAGCAAAAAGCCCCTCAAGAACATCAAAGAAAGTGCCAGATGTGGGTTTGTACCTTAGCTGAAAGAACAATACAGTAAAACAAAAGCATAAGCAAAAGTCTGCTTTTTTTAAAAAACTTCTTTCCTCACAAGTTATAGTATTATCAACATTTACTGGCAATTAAAGCCATGCACACACTAAATGACTTTGAAAGTCATCAGATTTCTGTACTGATCACACTACACAACTTGTTTTGTAATCAGGAATTTTGAAATTATTGTGGTTTAGTGATCGAACCTTGATTTGCCTCTGATTGGAGGCAATGAGTGGAAAATCATGGTTATAATCACGTAGCGTTAACTTAGTATAACAAGACTCCGAAATAGATGGTTACTGTTGAAGTGAAGTGTAATGGAAGCAAATCTGCAACCAGAATTGACCAGCATTTGGTTTGTGGTATTTTCCAGCCGGGGGGAACAGAGCTATTTCAAATAATAGCTCCTTGAAGACCTGCGTTATGAAATAAGTTGATTGTAATGTCCAATAAAATGTTGGTTTTGACATTAATAGGAGCTCTAGTAATGATACTACAGTTTAATTGAATTGGGCTGCAACTAACAGTCATCGATTACTCTACCAATTATTTCCTTGATTAACTGATAAATCATTTGGTTTATAGAATGTCAGCAAATAGCAAAAATGCCAGTCACAAGTTCCCAGAGCCCATGATGGCAGCTTAAAATGTCTTGCTTTGTCAGGTGATCAATTGAAAACCCAAAGAGATTCAATTTACCGTCACAGAAGACTCTAGACAACCTGAAAATACTCAAATTTGATAAGCTGGAACCAGCAATTTATCATAACCTTTTTGCTTAAAAGATTACTTAAATGATTTAGATTAATTGATTATCAAATTAGATGGCAACTAATTATTTCATCTCTAATTGTGATTGTTACCACCAGATATCGGTGCCTTATGTCAGGTTTACAATCCTTGTATAATTTTTTGTGAACGGTCCCTGGTGTTTGAATTTACATCCTCATGAACATCCTTCTTTACCTCACACTGTGAGAGGTGTTTAGTTTTTCATGATCGTGGTGTTCTGTAGACCTTGCCAGATGTGAACAAGATGTTTGTCCTTGAGGACTTGTCAGTTGTCACATCACAGTGCCACACTTTATAGGTTCTAACAAAAATCTGTTATTTATGATTAGGTGTAATTTTCTCATTTCTGAATAGGTGAACAATGTGATATCACATCTTTGTCATCATGGATCTAACCAGAATGAGGGCACACTTTACCTCTGAACAGCCTCAGTCCTCAGAAAGCTGTCACACTCACCCTGATACAACCACTTATTTTTCAATTATTCTTTTATGCACACTCCAGCTCACCAAGGTGCGAAGAAGGTGGAAATTTACTGTATACTTTGAGCATCAGAATTTCTCATGAAGGGAATGGCATGGAAGGTGTTCGACTTCATCCAGATGTTAATGAAACCACTCTTGAGTTTATTCAGCTTGGTGTATGGTGGCATTATTATCCTAGAATGTGGGAGCCACATGAGGGAACAGTGTTTGTAGCACAGGGTGCACCTGGTCCTGTAAAACAGTCTCTTATTCCTTGGCTATTTAATAACCATTTACACTTATTGCACCAGATTTCTGCTCACACTTTTAGGTATCCAACAGCCTTTTTTCAGCTTTTTAAAAATACAAGTGAGGATAAGATGAACAGTTTTCTCATTGCTCATGTTGCAGTTCTAAAATATAACATTTTTGTAATGTATATCATAGAGTGTTGCTAAACTGACACATGTACTACGTCTTACATCTGTGTGGTGTTGCTATTCATGCACATACTGTGTGTTGTTGGAGTTAACATTCCTTGGTTGACTGATTGAAGGAGGCAAATGGTTACAACAAAAACTCATTAACAGCACTTCATCACAACTTAACCGTCAGAATAAATTGAAGTGACTTACAGTAGTATGCCCAGAGGTCATATTTGCCATAAGTTTGTGGAATTCCATATTGTTATGCAGTGAGCAGCAGTTCCTTGGTTCATGAGCCTGATCATTTTTCTCCTCTCTACCTTTTACCCCCCCCCCCAAATCAGTGAGAGACATGGACAACTCTGTCACCCTGTGGCAGTTCCTTCTCCAGCTCCTTTTGGATTCCAGTAATGAGCAGCTCATCTGCTGGACCAATGAGGAAGGGGAGTTCAAGCTGCTGCAGGCAGAGGAGGTGGCTCGGTTATGGGGGGCTCGTAAGAACAAGCCCAATATGAACTATGACAAACTCAGCAGGGCCCTCAGATACTACTACGACAAGGTAAACACACATAAACTCTTCTACTGCAGTGGTTGTAGTTGATTGAAAGTAGCTGCTTTGTATTTAATGTGGCAATTTGGTCTTTTAGTCTTAAGATTTCACTTGTTACAGGTAACAACAACAATAGCTATGCTATTAGTATAACAACACAGCATTTTCATTCCCACAAAGAATGTCCTTGGACACATGTCCTAACCCTGAACCAAACTATAAACGTGTCTTTCTAGCTTTACAAAACATTTTTCAAGATTTTCTTATATTAGAACATGCACACACACAATAAACACAATAGACAGAGTACCCAGTACAGTTACACAAGTTGACAAAGAGACGAGGGGTACATAAGCAGAACTCCCAAGAGCAAAGTATCAACAAATTAACAGGCGAGATAGGAGACTGCCCTGCCCGCCAGGAGAATCACACAAAACAAAACTAGGGTGCAAAACAAAACAGAGCAAAAAAAAAAAAAAAAAGACAAAACTAAATGGATGAAGGAGCCAGAGAATCGTTTACAGAATAAGTACAGATACAACACAGATTATGTATTTCAGTCTTGTGTCTCGTGCAAAAATGGCTTCCACACCTTCTGTAAAAACTTTTGCGAGTTCCATTTGCTATAACGAATCTGTTCCATCTGAAGCTTCTCAAACATTTTACCAATCACAGCCGTTTCAGTTATTTCCAATCTGATGTTGGTCTTTGTTGGCAGAATGCAGTTGGGAAAAGCATGTCCCTGACTGAAGGACAGGCCACAATATAGTTGGTAGGCTACAGCACCCCCATGAGCCTTGATTTAGCTTTTTATTTTATTCCTGTCATGTTTTCATACACTTAAACTGGAACTTTGAGAAAGTCACTATACTCATTGCTTTGTTTACTAAGGAAGATGGGGGGCTGGTGCCAATCCCAGCTGACACTGGGCCAGAGACGGGGAACACCCTGGAAAGGTCGCCAGTCTATCACGGCTGACATATAGAGACAAACAACCATTCACACTCACATTGACACCTACGGGCAATTTAGAGTCAAAGGCCCTGGCCGACCCCAGTTAGGCCCCAGATGAACCAGGGTTCTTGCTATGAGGTGACAGTGCCACCGTGCCACCCTGAGAAACATCTTCACATAACTTAATTCTGTGTGACATTTACAGGGTATTCCTGCTCTCTTTTTGAAGGATTAATATTAACATTGCCGCTGAATGAGTGAGCGGGGCACAGATTTACTAATAATTCTCCCCCACTTCCAGATTCCAAAACATAAAAATGAATATGAATTTGATCAGATGGTGCGGCATCCTGATATATGCATTATATGTATGAGATCAGATGCTTCATTGTCAGTCATAATTAAACAAATTACATGATGCCTGTGTAGCATAACAGCATGTGTTTTGAAGCAGCCGCTGACGAGTCAAAGAGGGCTGGTTCCTCCGACAGCTGCACCAAAGACTACCAGAAAATAGCAAAACACAATTTAATTGCGTCTCAGAATGGTTGAAGTCCGCTGCTCAGTGACATGCAGAGAGAGGGAGAGCGCTGTCTGTCTCCCACTCTGCTTGTGGTTTGGCAGAAGTACTGCTTGACCCTGTGGGCGTGCTGGGCAGGGCTGCTCTGGTATGTTTGGCTGCGGCATTAGTGGCTGCTAGGTTGGTACAGACAGGAAGGACAGAGCTGTCCCATGCGTAAGACTTTTCTGCGGTCTCACTTTTCTATTTTTTGCTTCTACCGCTGCTTTGGTAGAGGCATACTACATGAGGGAAAGTCTTGTTTCTACTCTGTGCCTGGATGATGTAGTATGTTTTACTGTTTATGTTATTCACCAGGAGTATAAACTAACATATCTTGCTTTACTGTGTCTTGCAGAACATCATAAAGAAGGTTAATGGTCAGAAGTTTGTCTATCGCTTTGTGTCGTATCCTGACATCCTGAAAGGAGATGTTGCTACCCGAACAGAGGGCGGGGATATAGGTGCTGGGAGCATTCCTCCCCTTACAAGAAGGGACAGCACCCTACAAGAGAGTGAGTCTGGTGACAGAGCCAAGATAGGAGGTAGTACAGTGGCTCTGGGCTCAAGCACCAAGCAGTCAAGCCGCAACGACTACATTCACTCTGGCCTGTACACCTCCTTCACACTCAACTCGCTGCAAAATGGACGCCAGCTCTTCAAGTCCATCAAAATAGAGAACCCAGCAGAAAAGATGGCTGACAAGAGGGGTCTCACTGCCACAGGCCAGAGCCAGGAAGCATTGCCTCAGTCACAGCCAACTGCTTTGCCATCCGTCATCAAGTTTGGAAACACCCCTCCAAAGCCAGCACCAGCACCGCCTCCTCAGGTTGTCATAGAGCCGACCCTGATGTCCAGCCATTTAGATCCTCTGCAAGCTCTGCCCTCGAGGGGTGAGGACATCAGCACACACTCCTCCCTTCCGCCCCAGTCCATCTATTCATTTGAACACATCCGCCCATCAGAACAAACGTTCAGCTTACCGGACCTGACGTCGGCAAGCCCATCGCCAAGCTTAGTGCCTGACTCCTCTCAGGAGCTGGTGATTGACAGCGACATTGACTCTGGGTCATCTCAGCCTGCAGACGCTCAGCCACCAGAGCCCACAGACGCTCAGACACAGGAGAAGGTTAGTACACATACAAACTCTTCTCACACAAAAGGGAGTGAAATATTTGAACAACAGGAAAAATAATTTTTATAGGCCCTGAAAACTTATTTTATTTTATTATGTGTGAACAATGTTCCAGATTAAAATCAAAATTACTATTGATTTCTGTTTTTTTTCCTGATACTATGAACATGACAGGTGTTCTCAGGGCAATGACAAGTGTGAAATGATGAAATCAAAGTAATGTGAATAAATCATTATCTGTGTTCACCAGGTGGACAATGGCATCGGTCTGTCTGGAGATGAGATCAGTTTGGTGGACGCTGAAACCAGTTCATCCTCAGTGAGCAGCTGCACCACAGTCAGCACTCAGAGCTCAGGAAAGACACGCAAGCCACCGAAAATCCTGCAGATCAGCCCGCCAACTCTGCTGGTCACCACCTCTGACTTCTCCCCCATGAACCTGTGCAGCCCCTCACTACCTACTGCCTCTCTCACACCAGCAATGCTACAGGTTAGAACGTGCTCTTTATTTTTATGAGCTGAACTATTAGCAGCATTCAATAGCCACTCATCACGTGCTTTCATGGTAAATCTACCAACACGACCAACCACTTCAACACATTTAGATATTACAGGAAATGAAGCAGCCTGTTACGTGTCCAGGAGAAGTACTGCAGGTTCTCTCCATCTCTGAAACTGATATTGACACATGTCCATCTGAGGGGTTGTGCACACGCATCTGTATTTGTAGAACAGCCAATAGGAACGCACTAACTCTCTGTGATTGGCCCAAGCCTCTCGTCACGGGCTAGATTTTCGAAAGTGAAAACAATCAAGAGGAGGTGCAGATGCGAGTTTGTCTTCTCTTTAATAAAGATCTCAGGCAATAATTTACCCTTTTCCATCATTCTGTGAGCAACTGTGGTCTGACTTTATGCTGCACACAGCATGAGACTGCGAACAGCAGTGCACAGTGAAAGGAGTTGTTACCTCACTGAGAAGTTGTGGTGGTGTGCAGCTCTTCATCTAACAACTCACTGTGGCTGCTCCTCCTTCTGTTACTCCCTGCAATATTTGAAACTGATCTGATGTCAGAAATGCTGAAAATGACCATTGTCTTGTTTTGTAGACGCATTTCTGATGAACGACAGCGGTAAGTGCTGAGCTCACTGACAAATTGCATTTCCTGTGACTACTTCATAATAAAAGTCAAATTGTGTCTCTCCGGTTAAAGCTGCAGCAGTGTAAAATGTTCAGTTTGCTGCAACTTAACACAGCATTTTCCCAGGAATGTCACCACAGACACCCAGCTCATAATACTGCAAATATATAAATAATATCAACGCAATAATCAGTGGGCCATAGACTCAATCATCATTCGAGGAGATACATTTATCAATTTATTAAAGTTTATAGTAGTATAGTAGGTTCGTGTTGCTGAGGTTTCATTCCAGTGAGCATATGTGCCTCCTCACTTGCATCTCCTCATCCTGTCATGGCTCCTTGCACATGACATGAGGTAGGAGAGAGGAGGTGGAATTAACAGTGCGGCGTCCTCTCACTGCTTCATTTTGAAGAGACAGTTACTAATGACACATAGCTACTTTATATGAGCTGCCAGTGAGCTTGTTATGGATTGCTAGATGTCTCACAGCATAGGTGCTTTAATATCATTTTATTTTTACATGATTACAAACATGTAAAAAGTCATAATAGGTTTGTTAGTGTAGAATTTTCAACACAGAAATGCAAAGCTTATTGCTAGTTGCTTAGGTGACACTGCACTTTAAGTTATGACACTAAAATTTATTGACATATTAAAGAATATGAAATAAAAATATTATTTTTAAAAATTATATTTTTAAGAGTTACACAGTGCTTGCCATGCAGTTATTTGCATCTCCAGTTATTATGTATGGTGAAGAGATGAGGTCCCTAGATATGTAGAAACTCTAAGTAAATCTATCTATCTATTGTTTACATCACAGACTATAACAAAATAGAAAACACATGAATAGACCAGCATCATTATATAACTGAACAGAGTCAAGAGTTGATATTGCACAGAAAACCTTCCAGCATTTAGGGATGGAGACCAGCAGGTGGCAGCAGTGCAGCAGTAATCTGTGATGCCTGGCTGCTGTTTGGTCTTGTTTTTGTGTTCCTGGTGCTGCTGTTTGCAGATCACATGACTGTGTGCTACTGTATAGGATGTCCGAGCTTATTAGATCTGCTGTGTTAGACAGTGTTGTTTTTATTCTGTCCCTTTGTAGTAGGTCAGGTCAGGTTTGGTCATGGGATCCACAGCTCAGACTGCCAGTCAGCTCACAAAGGCATGAGTTCCGCATTCTGGTTTCTCTCTCTTCCGTCAGTGATTGACTAAAAGCAGTGCCTCTTCACCGTGTTGGAGGTGAAGCTGTGTAAGTGTTTAGGGTAAAAAGAGAAACTCTAGATTAAATGCAGGTTGCTATGTGGGAAGACGACTTCTCTGTTCTTAATCCTGTCTACTCAACTCTGATTTGTTTACTGGTTCTCCAAGTGGTGGAAAGAGGTATCGACGGGCATAATACCATCAATAACAAATCATAGCTGTCGGTGGTAATTCATAGGCCTGGAACCAGGCTCATAGTGGTCTTGAAATTTCTCAAACATTTTTGATAAGAATCTCTGAAAATTGGTTATTTAAGAACTGTGGTCAAAGTTCTGATCAACAGACATTACAGTTGAAAAATAGACCTGTCAGTGCTCTCTGTTGGACAAACTAGACATTTCTCTTGCATATGTGCTGGTACATTATATCTGTAAAAATCTATGTTGTATCGTTAGGGCTGCAAAGAAAGTGACATCAGTCTGTCTTGTTTATCTTCCTCTCCAGACTCCCACTCTGTTGCTGACTCCCAGTCCTCTGCTGTCCAACATCCACTTCTGGAGCACGCTCAGTCCGGTCGCTCCACTCAGCCCAGCCACTCGCCGCCAGGGAGCCCATCTGTTCCAAGTCAGTACATGAGAGTATATACTTTCTTTTTGCTCTCGTCTAGTATCATTCAGTCAGTCTGTCTAGATTTGTCCTAACACTTTACTTTGCTCTGTTCCAGTTTCCGTCGGTCCTCACCCCCCAGTTCCAGATCCCTGTACACAGTATGGATGGGACCAACACACCAGGCCCCATTTCACCAGATCCTCAAAAGACATAGGATTAATCACCCCATTTGGACCCAGACAGCCAGACCCCCACCCTTCCACCCCTCCACCTCCATCTCCTGCTCCCACATCCAGGACAGTAATGTGGAAGCTCAGTCATTCCCCTTTCCCATCACTCTGGTGCTTTAAATTTCGCTGCCACATTATTCACACTACAATGTGCTGTGTGGAGGGAGGACCTGGAGAGATGTTGGCAGTACAGGTTTGATGGATGAGGGTAACACGTTCATGTTCGTTTCATAGATTTTAAACCCCGAAGATACTCTTCTGCACTTATACGCAGTGATGCCGTCGTTCTGTTTGCACTTATGGATTCATTTTGTCTGGCTTTTTGGGATCCTCAGTCACAATTCAAAGGAGGAAGGGATTTCCATGGCAACAGTGTGCATTTGGATTGGACCCTCAGCAGCCACAATCTGCTTCATGTTTGGACACACAGACTAGTGAGATTGCAGATATCTGAATCTTTCCTTTTCCTTATCTTGTGCAACTGTGTTACTGCCAAAAAAATACGTTTTCATTTTCTGTCCTCAGTTCCTATCCAGTTTTCTCCGCTACCGACACTGATTCTGTTTTTTTGTTTTTGCTCCGTTTGTAACTTATACTCTTGTTTAAGGGAAGCGCTTTAACCTGACAACCATGCATGTTTAACTGTGACTCTTTTATCTTCTACCATGCTCTCAGCCTGAACTTAGATGTCAAGCCTTGCCTCAGCTGCTCTGAAATGTTGGCTAACTAAGGGACATATCCAACAGGACTTTTACCTTGACTGTCTTATCGTGATGTGGCCATAATCCGAGCTGAACCTTGAATTACGCCTCTATGTAACTTTTGTAATTTGTTTGTGTGTGTGTGTGTGTGTGTGTGTGTGTGTGTGTGTGTGTGTGTGTGTGTGTGTGTATGTATGTATGGATATATATATATATATATATATATATATACACACACACAATAGAATAACCCTGAAAGCCAGTGTGACCTGGTCTGCCTCCTACCTTTTAAGCTTTCAGGTGGGAATGAAAGAAAGTGAAGCCATAACTGTCTCTGAGTCTCTGCAAGCTGCAACTCACAAATCCTGTATGTCTTACTGCTCTGATGTTGTCTTTTATAACTAAACCCTACATTGTTAGAGGCAGCCAGAATTCAATTTGAGTTTTCAAGTTTAAAGCTGTAGTGAATTGATCATTTTTCAATGAATAGTTTGACATTTTGGGAAATACACTTTGTTTTCTGGCTGAGAGTCAGATAAGAAGATTGATAAATCATGCTCATGTCTGTACAGTGAATTTAGCTTAGCACAAATATTGAGAATGGGGAAACAGCCAGTGACTTTTCTAAAGGCACAAATACTGTATTCTGTATAAAACCTCAAGTTTAAAAACAGTTCATAATACATTAGTGCGCTTAAGGCTTTAGAGTACCTGTCTCCCCGTTTCCAGTCTGTATGTTATACTAAGCTAAGACTGCTGGCTCCAGCTATATATTTACAGTACAGAAAGCGAGTGTATTTCCCAACAAGTCCTACTGGAACTAAAACCATACAGAATTGTTCCTCATAAAGCAAAATCACAGTATACCTTGTTCATTGTCTACGGGTCAGCTCAGTTTTCTTTGTTGGAAATGAATGGGCTTTAATTAATTATTGTTTGCAGTGTCAGTGCAGTTATTTAAACCTAGACTGAACCTCCGAATCTTAGCAGCTAGACACTTAAATGATTTAGCTTTCACCTTTGCCTCGCTTTAGTAATCGGACATACATCAACCTTTAATCCTGTGGACGGTAGAAACTAAGCACCTTCCTCTCCCTGAAACCTGCTCCTCTAGATGATCAGCCATGAAAGGTTTGCACCTGTTTTGTATATGACTCTGAAGCCATAAGTCTGATGCACAGACTCAAAAGGTAGATCCCACCTTTCTATGCTATTAAACGTGGATATTGTACATCACACTTGTTTACACGATACTTAGACTGAATACGCTAGTGTGTGCGTTTACCTAAGTGTCACTTTCTAACCCAGGGATGGATGACCAGCGAATTTTGCAGGGGGGAATTTATGCTCACTTTTACTCAACTAAAAGACATTGTCCCCCTCTCCCCAACCTGCAGTCCATCAGATTGATATATGGTGCCTTACCACAGCAAAGCCCAAGTTTCTCTCCCAAAAGTGGATGTTCTATCATTTAAAAGTTAGTACAGATCTAACGGTATACGACAGCGTACCTGTTTGTTTTTATGCCATATCTTTGCGTAGACCAAACTAGAGCCCCAGAAGTACAGAGTAAAACTTCACAGGGATGTTTTGTGTGTGAGTACACTGCAGCTCATACCGTCTGCCACAGCTTATGTACTGCAGGACCTTAAATGTGCTGCAGTGTTCTTCAGGTTGCATTACTGTACATACAGACAGCAACATGGGTTAATATGCATAGCATATTAACAGCGTAACTGAATCAGGCCATGTCTCTTTCCAACCTGCTTATAAATGTTTGTGATAACAGATCTACTCAGAAAATATATAAAAATATATATATATATATATATATATATATATATATATAAACCTGTTTATCATTTTTGTGTAATCTTTTATTTTCCTGTAACACCAATAGAATTTTAAGATTAATTTCTATTTTTGTAATGGCCAGATAGTTAGATGTCTGCTATTTTGGGTTCTCTGATTTAATGTTCTCTTTGTGCATGTGTTTCTTTGTTGTTTTCCTCTTATGGAGTTGGGAGGCGGCTACCCCATGGTGGTATGGGCTTTTTTTGGGAATCAAAGCCTTATGGGGAGAAATCTAAATCTATGTTTTATATGTAAAGTGTTTTGATATAGTGTTGATATTGTACACGCAGATGTTGTGATGAAACGTTTGCACTTAAAATTTTGGGGGTTCCTGTAGTATTGGATTCTGTCGCTTTTGTATGACTCAAGATTTTCTCTTTGATGACACGTTGATGTTTGCTTACTGAGAAATGTATATTTTCCCAAAGGGAGGATACAATTATGCACTTCGTATTTTATACCACAAAACAGAGTTAAATCTAATCTTCTACAGTATATATCAAAGAATTTACAATAATTTGTAATTAGGCACAACCACACAATATTTATTTATTTGAATTTATAGTTGAGCCCAATAGAATTGGTCGCTTATATTGCATCTTTGCATTAACTTTAAAAAAACGACTATTAAATAGCTTGAAAATGACCTCAAAAGTCCATTTAAAACTTTCCTCCATCAAGTCATCTTGGACTTGTCATTTGCATATTTCTTCATTTGTATCCTCTGATGATGTTTTTCCTTCAACTTACCTTGAAATGTAAAATATTGTTTGGAAAAGAAATGACACAGTTCTTGCTTTGTTCTGTCCACTTCTCTCTTTGTTTGACGCTTTTTCAAATGTTTACAAGCTACTTGTCTTAAGTGGCGTATTGATGTATGAGAGGTGTTAGAGGAAGTGTTTATAATGGAAGACATGGGTGAGACCAATAATAAAAGATCTCTAACTAACATATTCTGTCATTATACTGTATCTTGTATTATTAATGTCTGACTGCTCCACTCTGCCACCAAGAAACCACAAAAACCCACCACAACTTATACACACTGATGAGTCACATTTTAACGGCAGAACCCATTTACTTCTCCAGCTCATTCACATTCATACTGAAAAGATATTAATTAATTAAAGTGTCTTTTGAATCAAGCTACAGCAGAGCTATTATGTGCTATGAGAATTTTAAAAATGATTGTGCCAAAAACAATTATTCAAGTATTGTACATGCATTGAACTGCTTGTTGATCATCAGGCTTGAAAGTAGACCTCCCTTTAGGTCATAAATGTTCATCTGGAGAAGCTCATACTCGCACTGCTGAAATGTGAGGGAATGTCATTCCATGCTGCCTTTCCAAGTCCTCACTGTACTCTGGTCCCTCAGGGAGCCTCAGATCATGAGCCTCCTGTCCTTGGCTTCTCTGTCATGTCTGTGTTTATAGATGAATCTGAGAGAAAAACAGTGTTGATCAGTTGATTCACAGCAAAGAGATTAACACAAGCGGAGTGACATCCAGCAGGTTGCTGATGAAGTTCAACAACAAATCAAAGAAATGCAACATTTACGTGAAACATGAAATTTAACATTCTGATTTCACAAATCCTGATAAGAAGCTTTTTGAAATGTCAGTTACTACTCCACATGACTATGAGGGACTGTATGAAAATTACTCAGGTGAGGAGGGAGCTGCAAAAGGATAGTTATAGTTTGTTACAAGTAGGGTTATTTTGTAGTTTTTGACATCCTTTCTGCAGGAGGCAATATGTTTTGAATGAGTACTGAGCTGAGATTACTGATTACTGACCAACACATCTTCGTATTTAAAGGTCACATATTTTCCATTTTTCCAGTGTTTTATTTGAAGTGTTGATACATAAGATATTTTTGTGGTTTTAAGAACCAAAAACCATCTCAATTAATTTTTACATCTCCTCTCTCAGGCTTCTATCTGGAGCTCTAGTAACAACAGGTCTGTGAGCCAATCTGAAGAGAGGAGGTTCTGAGCCTCTCTTCTGATTGGCTGACTGTTTTCTGAATGATGTAATAGAAATATAGCAGATTTCAGGTAAACACTCGGAGAAACCAAATCCTGCAAGGCTGGATGGTTGGGTAGCTTGGGGCATGACTGAGAGTGGTGACTGCTTTGTTGTGACATCACAAAGTTACAGAAGTCCTGACGGTTGGTTTTAAGGCTGTTTCTGAATACAGGCTGTGTGCATTTCTCTGGACTGAGCGCTTTGATGCTTTCACTGTATTAATATAGAACCTAGACCTGCTTTATCATCAAACAACACATGGACATCTACCTTTATAGAATACAGGAGCTTTAAACTCTATGTTCTACAAAAGCAAGACGTTCATCTGTGCTGTTCATTTTTTATATCCTCTTAGGAAAACCTTCCCACCATTATTGCCATACCTACACACCATTATCCTAAAGGACCAGTGTGTAGGATTTAGTTGCCCTAGCTGTGAGATTGCACATTGCAACTAACTGAATACCCCTCCCTTAACCTCTCCCTTTCCGAGCAAGTAGAAAGACCTACGGTGGCCTTCAGGTCACAATCTTATAACAGGTGAAGCAAATGTGTCGACTGACAGCTAGCCTCACCACCTATCACATCTCACAACACTGGGACAATAATCTCTTCTAATGATAACCCACACCCTGATGCACTCTGTGTACACTTCCAAGTTACTCTGTGTTGCTGCTTGTTCTCTCTGTCTATGTGTCTACCTGGTGTGTCTTTACCTGTGTGGCATTTTGTGTGGATCCGCTGGACATAGAGGAGCAGCAGGAAAAGGCAGAAGCCGATGAAGGAGGCTATTGTACAACACAACAGGAAAGCGTAACTGCCCCGACTGTGGATCACCTGCACACACACGCGCACGCACACGCACACGCACACACACACACACACACACACACACACACACACACACACACACACACACACACACAAACACACAGTGGAGTTTTAATCCCTCCAATCACCCTGGAAAGCAATGTGAATACAGAACTGGTAGCCACAGGTCGCAGTGTTTCCTCTTCATTCATTCCAGCACAGCAGGTCACTAATGGTAACAATAACGCCCTGCTGCAGACAGGTTCTGAATGCTGTGGAAACAGTTTCACACTGACAAGGTCCACAGCAGGGTTTCCATACATTTTTGCTTTAATTGTTCATCAAAATGATACAAACTGATGCATGAAAACAAACAAATGCAGAAATAACCTTGAAAAAATTGAGCAGAAACACTGAATGAGGAAACATTCTGATGAATTTAATCATTAGTGCAAACAAAAGGACACATTCACACACAGTCATAAAAGGCTTCTTACCGATCCAACAAGCAGCTGTAGCATCATCTCTCCTGTGCTGGCACTGGTCACCAGGACAGTTGTGGCACAACCTTCAACACACAAGAGACAAAAGGAAGTAAATATGTAAATAAATGCAAGAATAAATTCAATAACAAATGCATATTTTGAATGATGAAATATACAATAATAATAATAATAATAAATAATAATAATAATAATAATAATAAATCAAATAAATAAAAGCAGTAATGCATATACAAATATATAGTTAAATGAATATATAAATGCTAAATTAATTTCAATTAATTTTTTTTTTTAATTTACATTTATATATTAATTAGGTATTTTTACTCCTCTCTATATAGTATATGAATTCTAAGATGAATTGATATTGAGTGTGTGTATGTCAGGATTTGTGTGTGTGTTTTTTTAACCTTTGTAGTCTAGTATGTCCTCTGTAAAGGCCAGCACAGAGGGAAACACACTGCTGATGCACAGTCCCAACATGCAAGTACCGATGAACAGAAACACACAGCTTGTGTAGAAGATCAACAACATGCACTGTACCAGCATGACTCCCACCTGAGAGATGGACACAGATATAAAGAGTGAGTGAGTGAATGAGCATGCACAAAAATCTGCGCAATTGCAAAACCTGACAACCCAAAAATTAGAGCAAGGGAATGTTAATTTCTCTAATGTCCAAAGAGGACAAGTAAGAAGCTGAACTTGCTTTTATAGTGTGGAAGGTTCAGCTGCCCGGGGTTATGGCCATGACTTTGTTACCATACAGTCTCCAGAAGTGGCGGACTGACTGTGGTGAAGGTCAGAACCTATGTGAATACATGTAGGAGTTTCAACAGACAAGGGCCAACAGATGAGTCAACAGCACTAACCATTAGGGCAATGTGTCAAGAAAACCGACACAACGCACTGCCGAAACCCGGGATCGAACCAGGGACCTTTAGATCTTCAGTCTAACGCTCTCCCAGCTGAGCTATTTCGGCAGACATGTGCCAAATATGGAGGCTACAAGATGCAAAACACAATAACGTTTCTAAGCATCCAACCCATTCTAGGCATCAAAAAGTAGTCCTCTTCTACTGGAGTGCAAGGAAGAGACAGAGCCTGTGAAATGCCCTCCTAGACATCCCTAATAGGGGTTGGGGAAGATCTTATGAGTTCCAGGCCAACTATTTTTGATGCACAAAGGCCTGTAGTAATAAGTGCATTTGAGAGAAATGCCCCAATGACTGCTGATTCTGCATCTATGACTGCAGTATCTGAATGGGATCCAACAGGTGGCCGTCCCCTTATGACTGCTGCGCACCATCAAAAAGATAGGGAGATAAAAAGAGACAACCTGTCTGCCTCATCTGTAGCGTCCTCTACTCCATGTCACAGAAGCCCACTAATCATGAAATTAGTGCTTCATTGAAAACAGGTCCAGCAGCTGCCGAAACCCGGGATCGAACCAGGGACCTTTAGATCTTCAGTCTAACGCTCTCCCAACTGAGCTATTTCGGCAAACATGTGCCAAATATGGAGGCTACAAGCTCCAAAACACAATAATGTTTCTAAGCATTCAACCCATTCTAGGCATCAAAAAGTAGTCCTTTTCCATTGGAGTACGAGAAAGAGACAGAGCCTGTGAAATGCCCTGCCACACATCCCTAATAGGGGTTGGGGAAGATCTTATGAGTTCCAGGCCAACTATTTTTGATGCCAAAGAATGAGGGGCATCCGCATTGGCAATTGCATGTAGCAATACAATGTGACAAAAACCACCACAATTCCCAAGGACACATGCCCCCATGGATGATGAATTCAACAATTGAATCACTAGAGCCATTTTCCTACCTGTACCAAGTCTCTGAGGTCCGAAGTCCAAAGAGGAAAAGTAAGAAGCTGACCTTGCTTTTATAGTGTGGGAGGTTCAGCTCCCTGTGGTTATGGCCATGACTTTGTTACGCTACGGTCTGCAGAAGTGGCGGACGGGGGGTTAATACTCCATTTTGACTGTAGTGACGGTGAGAAACTAAGTGAATATATGTAGGAGTCTCAACAGACAAGGGCCCCAGAGTGATACGAGTCAACAGCACTAACCATTAGGGCAATGTGTCAAGAAAACCGACACAACACACTGCCGAAACCCGGGATCGAACCAGGGACCTTTAGATCTTCAGTCTAACGCTCTCCCAACTGAGCTATTTCGGCAGACACGTGCCAAACATGGAGGCTACAAGCTGCAAAACACAATAACGTTTCTAAGCATCCAACCCATTCTAGGCATCAAAAAGTAGTCATCTTCCACTGGAGTGCAAGGAAGAGACAGAGCCTGTGAAATGCCTTCCCAGACATCCCTAATAGGGGTTGGGGAAGATCTTATGAGTTCCAGGCCAACTATTTTTGATGCACAAAGGCCTGTAGTAATAAGTGCATTTGAGAGAAATGCCCCAATGACTGCTGATTCTGCATCTATGACTGCAGTATCTGAATGGGATCCAACAGGTGGCCGTCCCCTTATGACTGCTGCGCACCATCAAAAAGATAGGGAGATAAAAAGAGACAACCTGTCTGCCTCATCTGTAGCGTCTTCTACCCCATGTCACAGAAGCCCACTAATCATGAAATTAGTGCTTCATTGAAAACAGGTCCAGCAGCTGCCGAAACCCGGATCGAACCAGGGACCTTTAGATCTTCAGTCTAACGCTCTCCCAACTGAGCTATTTCGGCAAACATGTGCCAAATATGGAGGCTACAAGCTCCAAAACACAATAATGTTTCTAAGCATTCAACCCATTCTAGGCATCAAAAAGTAGTCCTTTTCCATTGGAGTACGAGAAAGAGACAGAGCCTGTGAAATGCCCTGCCACACATCCCTAATAGGGGTTGGGGAAGATCTTATGAGTTCCAGGCCAACTATTTTTGATGCCAAAGAATGAGGGGCATCCGCATTGGCAATTGCATGTAGCAATACAATGTGACAAAAACCACCACAATTCCCAAGGACACATGCCCCCATGGATGATGAATTCAACAATTGAATCACTAGAGCCATTTTCCTACCTGTACCAAGTCTCTGAGGTCCGAAGTCCAAAGAGGAAAAGTAAGAAGCTGACCTTGCTTTTATAGTGTGGGAGGTTCAGCTCCCTGTGGTTATGGCCATGACTTTGTTACGCTACGGTCTGCAGAAGTGGCGGACGGGGGGTTAATACTCCATTTTGACTGTAGTGACGGTGAGAAACTAAGTGAATATATGTAGGAGTCTCAACAGACAAGGGCCCCAGAGTGATACGAGTCAACAGCACTAACCATTAGGGCAATGTGTCAAGAAAACCGACACAACACACTGCCGAAACCCGGGATCGAACCAGGGACCTTTAGATCTTCAGTCTAACGCTCTCCCAACTGAGCTATTTCGGCAGACACGTGCCAAACATGGAGGCTACAAGCTGCAAAACACAATAACGTTTCTAAGCATCCAACCCATTCTAGGCATCAAAAAGTAGTCATCTTCCACTGGAGTGCAAGGAAGAGACAGAGCCTGTGAAATGCCTTCCCAGACATCCCTAATAGGGGTTGGGGAAGATCTTATGAGTTCCAGGCCAACTATTTTTGATGCACAAAGGCCTGTAGTAATAAGTGCATTTGAGAGAAATGCCCCAATGACTGCTGATTCTGCATCTATGACTGCAGTATCTGAATGGGATCCAACAGGTGGCCGTCCCCTTATGACTGCTGCGCACCATCAAAAAGATAGGGAGATAAAAAGAGACAACCTGTCTGCCTCATCTGTAGCGTCTTCTACCCCATGTCACAGAAGCCCACTAATCATGAAATTAAGGCTTCATTGAAAACAGGTCCAGCAGCTGCCGAAACCCGGGATCGAACCAGGGACCTTTAGATCTTCAGTCTAACGCTCTCCCAACTGAGCTATTTCGGCAAACATGTACCAAATATGGAGGCTACAAGCTCCAAAACACAATAATGTTTCTAAGCATTCAACCCATTCTAGGCATCAAAAAGTAGTCCTTTTCCATTGGAGTACGAGGAAGAGACAGAGCCTGTGAAATGCCCTGCCACACATCCCTAATAGGGGTTTGGGAAGATCTTATGAGTTCCAGGCCAACTATTTTTGATGCCAAAGAATGAGGGGCATCCGCATTAGCAATTGCATGTAGCAATACAATGTGACAAAAACCACCACAATTCCCAAGGACACATGCCCCCATGGATGATGAATTCAACAATTGAATCACTAGAGCCATTTTCCTACCTGTACCAAGTCTCTGAGGTCCGAAGTCCAAAGAGGAAAAGTAAGAAGCTGACCTTGCTTTTATAGTGTGGGAGGTTCAGCTCCCTGTGGTTATGGCCATGACTTTGTTACGCTACGGTCTGCAGAAGTGGTGGACGGGGGGTTAACACTGCATTTTGACTGTAGTGACGGTGAGAAACTAAGTGAATATATGTAGGAGTCTCAACAGACAAGGGCCCCAGAGTGATACGAGTCAACAGCACTAACCATTAGGGCAATGTGTCAAGAAAACCAATACAACGCACTGCCGAAACCCGGGATCGAACCAGGGACCTTTAGATCTTCAGTCTAACGCTCTCCCAACTGAGCTATTTCGGCAGACATTTGCCAAATATGGAGGCTACAATCTGCAAAACACAATAATGTTTCTAAGCATCCAACCCATTCTAGGCATCAAAAAGTAGTCATCTTCCACTGGAGTGCAAGGAAGAGACAGAGCCTGTGAAATGCCTTCCCAGACATCCCTAATATGGGTTGGGGAAGATCTTAGGTGCTGTACTTCAACTATTTTTGATGCACAGAGACACATAGTAATAACTACATTTGAGGGAAATGCCCCCACGACTGCTGATTCTGCATCTATGTCTTCAGTATCTGAATGGATCCAACAGGTTTTTGAAACACAAGATTTACTTACACAAGAAATATCGTTTTGTTTCGAAATATTAAATGGATATTAACAAATTACTTTACTGTGTCTAAGAGTGACGTGGCATATGAAACTTAATTACATCCATGGTTCCCTCACTGATGTGTCTTTGTTGTAATCACAGAAGGAGTATTATGTAATAATGAATATTGTGATTAGATCTTCAGTAGAATTCTTAAGTTAGATGACTCAAAAAAAAAAATTACTCATCACAGATCTAAAACACAACTCCGTCCATGTTTACTGCACACACAACAGTTTAAAACATCTTTCCCAACAAGAAACGTACTAGTGGACATAAGGACTTTAATTTATTCTTGAAATAAAATCACTTTCCACAATCTTGCACTACATTTCCTTGAAGATGTATTTAGTGACTTACAGATTATGTTGTGTTTTATCTCATAAAATTATTGAATTATTAGATAACTGGTGTTAATTCCACCCAAAACTGACCAATACTTCTATTTAGTTTGCATCATGTGGAAGAAATAAGAAATGAATGAAGCAAATCATCAGGGATAAACAATGTAATGTCAACTACTGTATTTACTTTAAGTGTGTGTTCATACCAGACTGAAGGTGAGCAACCTGGGTGCTGTGTATCGGTAGGACAGGTAGATGAAAGCCAGTCTTCCTGCTGTGATGGATGCCCAGAATATACTGTCCAGACAGCCAGCAGTCTTGTGACCCATCAGCAGAGGAGGGGAGACAGCATAGGTGTAGACAAAACCAGCATACGAGCCCTGCAGGCCAAGAAACACAACGGTTTTCAAGTCTGACATTAATTTCCTCTTGTTTTTAGACCACCAGAGTCTTAACCTCATGTCTCAGACTTCTATACACCTCTTCAAATCTCCCACACCCCTGCACACCTCACACTTTGACACAGGTAATAGTGTCAAATGTGTATGTGTATATATGTGAGTAGTGTTAGCTGGAAGTCTCACTATAATCCCATCAGTGATGAAGAGGATGGCTCCACCTAGAGCATGGAGGATGAAGAAAGAAGCAGGGCGACCACGGAGTTTCTCAAGGTTACAGCAACCAAACACATTCCCATGTCCTAGAAGGACAAGGATACTAAGAAGTTTGCCACTTCATTTGCATAGTTTGGTCACAAACACACACACATATACATGCATTACCATGGCCACTGTCCCCAGTGGGGCTCGTGCTGGACAGAGAGTCCCTGTCCAGGAGACGTGGACTGTTCATGAAGCAAGGCAGCAACCTCTCATGGTACATCAATGCGAGCACTGCTGCTGGCACAGGGAGCTGTCAGAACACACAAAGAGGTTTTTGTCAACCAACAGTCAACACTTCCTGTCAGTTGATTTAATTTGTGAAACTCCTCTCATAAAAATAGAATCCAGACGGTCTTATCGCATCCTCTGCTGGGAGCAGATCTGTTTCAAATAGAAAAACTCTGTATTTCACTTTTTCTGAATGATAATATCAAGGCTCATGTATAATTGTGTGAACAAAACTGGGAACAAGGACACATTTGTGAGTTGCGCCGAGCAAAAACACAGTTTCAATTATATTATCTTATTAAATTCTATTTAAGTCATTTTGATGTCACATCATGCAACGATGCATGGGAAATTTGGTCATGGGATACGCATATGATATAATTAGGAACCAGAAAAGTTTTTTGCATTTTTTTCAAAAACAAAGTTGAGTCATTGCTGCTGTGTTTAGTTTTTTTCTTGTTGGTCTACAGGTCCAAGATCAGATCAGCATCACCAGATTATAAAGTGATGTTAAGGTATACTGGTATAGCAGGTATACTGTTGTTGCTAAATACTACATAAATTCTAGGATCCCAAGATTTTTGTCCCTTTCAATCATTTACACCCAAAACGTGGGAAAATAAGGTTAAAAAAATCCTGAATCCTTTAAAGGCTTCATATAGTATAAAGGTAGATGTCCATGTGTTGTTTGATTATAAAGCAGGTCTGATGATTCTGCATCTATGACTGCAGTATCTGAATGGGATCCAACAGGTGGCTGTCCCCTTATGACTGCTGCACACCATCAAAAAGATAGGGAGATAAAAAGAGACAACCTGTCTGCCTCATCTGTAGCGTCCTCTACCCCATGTCACAGAAGCCCAAGTGGACGAACACATTACTGGCCTGGTCAATCCTCTTTAACAGACTCGGAATGGCAGTCAGAATTTGAAGCTGTGTATCTGAACTGCCTACATCGCTGTAACAGACCGCTTAGTATCCTGAATTCCCTCATCATGTTTTGGATCCTGTTTAGAACTGTGGTGTTGGTCATGCAAGCGCTTCTAAGAACGCTTGTGGCCATGCCTATCTGACAAGCCGTCTCCCTCTATAAGATGTTTGGCACAGAGCTGCGACCCTTGTCATCTGTGTGATGTAGCTCCTGCTTGGCAGGTCACAAGCTGCACTGCAGAGATAATCCATGTCCTCCATTGAATGAAAAATCCCAAAGAATGAGGGGCATCCGCAATGGCTTTGGCATGTAGCAATATGATGTGACAATATAGTATAAAGGTAGATGTCCATGTGTTGTTTGATTATAGATCAGGTCTAGGTTCTATATTAATACTGTGAAAGTATCAAAGCCTCAGTCCACAGAGAAATGACATGTGTGAAAAGACAAACATTTTGCTTCCTGCAAAAAAGATGTCAAAAACTACAAAAATAATCCCACTTGTAACATACTATAACTATACTTTGCTCAGTAAAAGAGACTCATGACTGTATATTTAATAGAATAGTGTTATCTTTGCTCTTAAGCAAATCACACTGCTTCACCTGGCTTTTTATCAAACCGCAACAGCTCTAAGAGTCGCTGTCATTATCCCATCCTCAAATAGCAGACATTTGAGCCAATATATTAAATAGAATCAATTATATTAGTGTGCATTGTATATATCTCTGTGTCAGCATCATCCATATGACTCATGAGAAGTGCCATGAACTAACATTGATAAGTGCCATGATCCAGAAAGCATAGGACACTCTGGTGATGATGACACCCTCAGTGTGCAGAGGATACTGGGAGATGTTGTGCAGTGCTGTTCCGTGCCCGGCGAGGCTGCTGCGGAGGTGCTGCAGGTCTGAGGAAGAGGATGCGTTGGTGGTCCAGTTGGCACCCAGAACACAGCTGTCCTCTGCCAGGAAAGGATCGGCCACCAGAGGACTGACCAGTGCTCCCAGGCCTATGAAGAAATGCAAGGCCTGAGGAGGGACATGAACAAAGATCTAATATTATATATCAGGGGAGTCTGGTGGCCCAGTGGTTGGACTCATACCATATAACTGCATGTCAGAAAAAAGTCTCTCTCTCCCCACATTCCCTGTCTATATCTACACTGTGAGTGTCATGGTTAGGCTGGGCCTTCACCCCATTCACTGTATTTTCCCTCTGATTTCCCCTCCTTAGTTTTTCATGTCCGTCTTTTTCCCTGTTTGTGTGTGTGTGTGTGTGTGCGTGCGTGCATGTGTGTGTGGCTGTGTGTGTGTGTGTGTGTGTGTGTGTGTGTGTGTGTGTGTTTGTCTTCTGGGTGTGGCAATTTGCTTCTCCTCTGTCCTGTTCTCAATTGTGCCTTTCACCTGAAGCTCATCCAGTAATCAACGCCTGCCTGCTGTTGCCAAGATTGTGTGAGCATCATTAACATCAATAAATCTTAGGTAATTTAACTTTACCTCACTACATCTATACAACAGGAACAAGCATTAATTTGAGATGTGGCTGACTCATCCTCAGAGCAAGTCTTTGTTATGAGTCCATGTTCAAGTTCTGCTGAGGTTGTGGGTTTAATTAACAACATTATCCAGATAACTTAGAAAACTTGCTTCCAACACCATAAGTGTTATAACATGTTGTAAAACCATTAATTCCCTGTTTATAAATAGTGTTTATAAATGCTAAATGTTGATGAACGTAGGTCAAACAATCACACTGAGACTAAACTGTATACTAAACTAAAATAATAAGCTAGCATAAGTCATACGGTATTACACAGTGATGCAACCATTGGTCATATAAAATATAGAAGTAGAGTCAATTAACGCGAATGAACTATAATATGTTATTGCATTGAGCCTAAATTTGTATTGGCCCACATCTACGTTCATAGTGACATCCTCCGCTGCTTCCTCTTGAACATAAAGACACAAACACTCAGACATTCACAGCTGCCCTTTATCCCTCCCTCTCCTCATCTGACCTGCAGGAAGATGGCCGAGTCCCTCTGGTACAGTTTCACCAGTTGCAGGTTGGCGATGGTGTCGATCACCCCCATGGCTGTGCCAGCAAGCGCCATGGCGACGGACAGCCCTGCCACATGGTGACAAAGCGGTATGATGGCAAACACGAGCGAGATGATGAGAGTGGAGGACAAGAGAGCTGACAGGGAGAACACGGGTCTGGAGAGTACACAGGGTTGACACATTCGGATCATAATGACAAACATACAGTTTGAAGTGTAAATTTAAGTGTAAGCTACATCACTGCATATTCAACATATCCTTAGCTTTTACTTACAAACCGTGTTCTTATTAAACTGACGGTACTGTGGCTCAGCCCAGGCCTGACTGGGATTTCCTGCTTGTTTCCGTTGCAGTAAAGTCACCTTGATGGTTTGTTGCTTTTATTTACCCAGTAGGTTTATCACAGGCCTTCAGCCTCGGTACACCTCCACACTATCTTCACCTTGTGAAGATAATGTGCCAACTTTCCACTCTCCTGTTAACCTTGTCCTACATAACTTTCAGTTTGTTGAAGAGAACATTCTCTTCAACAAACTAAAAGTTGTGATAAAGGGGAACAATGAAGTAGAGGACTAACATAGAACTAACATATTTCATGTTCTTAAATAATGAAGCTTTATGCACTACAGTAAACCGGTCTGAAAGGAGAAAAGAACATTTTATCTCCTAAAAAACTATTCCCATATACTGTAACTCACATCAGTTAGATGGTTCTTACTAAGCTGGGAGTTTACTTGAAGAGTATGTCAACAGTACACAACAGTATCATGAAATACACCCTTCATAAGAAGAGTTAATTGTTTGAAATACAGGAGTCAATCCAGCAGAATGAAGTTAGTACAAGATGTTGCATCAACACCACATGACTCGGAGACTGGCACTCCAAACAGAAACTCAGACAGAGAGAGGGAGAGAGAGAGAGAGTCTGTATGTGTGTGTGTGTGTGTGTGTGTCTGTGTGTGTGTGTACGTGCGTGTTTGTGTGATTGTTTGTGATGTGCCATGAGTTCGGCTACCACAATCTCCAAGTTGGAGAAATGTGTAGGTAGCTGGGTGCTATGTGTTTTCTACACACAGTATACGTATAGCAATGCAAAGATAATGTGTCAAAAATCATGTTTCATGCAACAGAAAGACCGGATACAAACACACCTGAGTGTCACCAGACTCAAAACATATCTCCATCCGGGTCACACCCACATTTACAGCTCAGGTCACGGCTCAGTGGCTGCTCAGTGTGTGAGGTCTGGCACAGACCTGAGCCAACTGTCTGCCATTTGAATATTACAGGTTTGCCAGTCAAATTTCCAATTCAGTCTAACTCTCCGCGGTGAAAGTCTCAATGTGGTCACTGAAATACTCTAAACCCAAACATTTAAACAGTCCCATTCATTTTTTATCCTCAACAGTAGAACTGTGGCCACAAACCAAACTCTGTACAATCTCTACAATTTCGTAGTATTTAAAAATCACAAGAAAATTTCAGTTTCTGTAAATGTGATCTCCTTGATTTCCTGTTTGGTAGCTACGTTTACGGCCCTGGGCTTCCTAGAGGTTGAAAAACATATGGCTTTACTTAATTGGCTTTACTTACATTACTACTATGTGTGTAAAAATATTAATATACTTTCAAGTATTGTAAGTGTTAGCACCTTCTTTTTGCCACGATCTGAGAGAGCACATTGGAAGGTGATAATGGATAAATTAGCATAAAGGGACATTAATACACCAAATACAGAAATATTTATATATTTAAATATGTTATATGGGCTATGTACGAACACACACATACTCAATTGTTTGCCAATACGTCATTCACAGAAATCTAGACTGTATTTTATCCAACATAAAACATTTTATCCTGCAACTTATGGTTATCTTTGTTACTGATTTATCCAGTTTATTTTATTGATTCACTGATCCATTGTTTAGATTGTAATTAAAGGAAAAAGTGAAAAATGCCATCACAGTTTACTGGGGCTGTTACTGTAAGATATTGAACGTTTTAGAGGGAAAAATGACTTAGGACTTATCTAAATAGTTATAGTTGCTCATTAAATTTCTGTTGATAGACTAATTGATCATCAATTAAACCATGCTGAATAAATTCAAATATGTTCAAGTAAGATAAAGCAACTAGCAGTTTAAACATGCATGTATGAACGTGATGAAACAATGTTAAGTCTGCTTTTGACCTTTGAAGGACCATGGGACCTAAAACAGAACATATTTCTATTAATCCTTCAAATATTTTCAGCTATTACTAGATGTAATAACACATGGAGTATATTATGGTGTCTACAAAGTCAATATATAAGTATCACGGATGTAAACAGGTCTTTATAAGAATATTATATAGATTCCTTCAGATGTGAAAAGTTGAATGAACTAACTGTTGAGTCACTGTCAGACCACAGGGTCATGAGGCTCTCTAACCAGACTCACGTTTTCTTACAGAGTCCTCCCATGCTGCTGCCCACCAGCAGGAAGAACTGCTGGGAGAAGAAGACCCAGGTGATCTGCTGCAGGGTGGACTGGGTCTGACACCTGAGGTCCAGGATGGTGGGTCCTAGGAAGGCGATGCACAGGCCGAAGCTGAAGAACACACTCCAGTGGGTGAGGGTTTGCTGCCAGTGGCGCTTGAACAGCGACCAGATCCGCTCTTCCAGCAGCTTCATGTCGGTCTCGGGGAGGAGGTTGAACTCCTAAACGCTGCGGAGAGCACACAGCTGCCAGTCGCTCATTTACACTGTCAGTGTGGAGCTGGGTCACACCGAGAAAACAAACTGCCAGCGGAGAAAGTAAACAGAGTTCACGAGTCACTCATCCTGGCCACTTTCCATTTGAGTGCCACTTATCCTGCTGATGGACGCGACGCTGATTGGCTGATGTCCCAAGGTCCCGCCCCGACTGGTTTCAGGTCAGTTTTTCTCTGAGAGATGTGCTGTTTTTGAGAATATAGGCCATGTGGTTGTTGGTAACACTAAACTGTAAGTCCCCCTTTTTATCATTATTAGCACTATATAAACATTAAATACAGGTTTATAACATAAAGTAGTTGTTTGCTGACGTATGGACATTATAAGTGTTTATAATATTGGTCAACAATTACAACTCCTATGAAGACATATTTTATATTATTTCAACAAATACATCAATAAACATATCTGCTTTCAACTGAATCATAGTGTGTTATAAACCATTTAAACATATGCTGCTTATATGCCAATAAGGAGGACTTCAAGTAAAATGATAGCCATTATTTCCCTGTCATCACTGGTCTGGACCTGTTCTTTGATTACTTTGTATTGTCTGTCATGGAGTCACTTGTTGAAGCTTGCTTAGAGACCAATGTCATAATTCATTCAACAAGATTTCAGTTCTTTGATGAAAGGCATTTAATATCTTAAAACTTAATTGATAAATGAAAATTATTCATGACATGATTTTTGATTCTATTTACATTTACATGTAAATATATACTATAATTTGTTGGGTTAAAATCTTTCAAATGTTGTATTAAATGAATTAAACAGTAGTACTGAAATCCTGGTGTGTTTCAGTGTAGACAAGTAGTAAGTCATGATGCTTCTGATGCCCGTAGAGGGTCGAGGTAGGACACCAATTTAGCATTAGACCACATTGGTATGCACTGATATGTCTAACAGCATTCTGCAGTCAGTGAGTGTTCCTGAGTCATCAAAACCAAACTCACTGGTGGGTGCAGTTGATGTTTTTGGATTGAAGTCCTGACCTGTTTTTTAATTCCTCCTCCTCAAGTTAATGAGGGCTGGTATTAAGGTATAGTTAAGGTATAGTTGGGGAAATCTTTCAAACTTTTTTTCCCCAAAAAATGAATCAATGCACTCCTGTTTAATTAGATGGCCGTTTAATATTCACCTTCTTAAGCACTGAGATGAGTTTTTTTTTTTTATTACAAAGATAATAAAGATTTTTTTTTCTCATTTGTTTGAAATCATAACCACTTAAAATTTAAAATACAATGCTTGATTTCTGTGTAATGCTTTTGTTCTGTTCTTATGTTCACCTCTTAAATTTAAACCAGTAAAAACCAGTTAACCTTCCTGTCGTGTTCGGGTCAAATCTGACCGATTTACAACTTAAAACACTCATAAATATTGTGTTTTACATCTGATTGCCTCAAGGCCTTATGATATCCTCCACACCATGCACTTTAACATATAAAAGTGATGATCACCTCTTTCATTGAATTTTGAGTGTTTTAATCAACCTTGTTACACCTGTGGTGTTCCCGGTCAAAAGTGACCGCCATAGGAAATGAATGGGTGTCCAGACTATATTCATCCATCAGACAGAAAACATCCCCATACAGACCACCCCAACTCACTTACTCACTCACTCACTCACTCACTCATCACTCACTCACTCACTCACTCACTCACTCACTCACACACACATTTCAGACTGAACAATGTCTTTTGCGGGTACACATCTCTTTCCCGCGCTTATGTGCCGATCGTCCCACGTGAACCAACTTCCTGATGAAACAACGTATCATATCTTCACACAGACTAGACAGGTGTCTGTTATGTGAACCCATCTATTTCCCACGCTTTTGTGCTTATCCCCCACGTGAACCGCACCTTCCAGACTAATCAATGTATCATCTTCACACAGACCCCATATATATATATAGCTTGATGTTTGCCTTGCCTCCTTTTACTCTGAGCACAATGAGTAGGCAACTGACCAAGCGGTTCTCTGTCGAAGAGGTTCTGGTCCAGGTTTTTGGACATGATGAAGAGGGCACTGAAATTGAACCAGAGACAGAGGAGGATGTCTCGGAAGTGGAAGGCAACACAGATTTTGATCCAGACTTTGAGGAGACTGACCAGTCAACAGATGGAGAGGGAGAGGCACCTGATGAACAGGCACCTGAGGAGACATTCCAGTCCAAGAGTGGACACTTGCTCTGGTCTTCATCCACCCAGGACAGAGGAAGTAGAGCGAGAGTGGAAAACATCAACATCACGCTGGGACGCTCAGATCACAACGTCCTTCATTCCAGCAGCTGTCAGACTCCACAACTCCTGCTCTTCCTGACTATGTGCAAACTTGCACTTTTTCATGTACATATCGTGTGTATTGTGTATATTGTATTTATTAGTGTATATTTGGTATATTTTTGTTGTATATTTCCATATTTCCGATGTTTATTCTATAAATGTTTATTTTCTGCTGTGGTAAATGAATTTCCCAATTGTGGGATAAATAAAGTTAATCTAATCTAATCTAATCTAAAGATGACGCCAGGGCTAACACCGTATGCTACATCTCGTGTGGATGACATCAAGTCCAGCTTCCAACTGGAGAGAAATCGACCTGATAGACCTCCAAGCCTACATAGGTCTGTTGATTTTAGCAGGAGTATATCGCTCAAACAATGAGGCTACAAAAAGTCTGTGGGATGCAGAGGGATCTTTGGTTTTCCATTTATTTTTTACATTACATGTTCATTTTGTAATACATTTTCAGTGCCTATTTGTATTTTCACTGCAATTATTTTATGTCTAATTCTATAAATTCATGTTAAACACTACTTTGAGACATTGTTCACAGCTAAAGAATGTTGAATAAAAATTTGGTGGTGAAAAATGATTTTTGTGCTAATTTAAGAGCAGTTAGAACAGACCGGTCAATTTTGACCGGGAACACTAAAGTAAGGGGCGGGAGGTGAACACGACCGGAGGGTTAAGACTGAGCCGACATTCTATAAGCGTTATATTATTTTATTTTTCAACCAAAAAATGTTTTGTACACATTGTATTAAGTATTGCATGTATAATGTTAGGACCGTTCCACCAACAACAAAATACAGCAAAGAAAATGTCAGGAGGTAGTTAGAAACAGACTTTCAGTCATTGTTTTGTAAAAAAAACAACAAAAAAGTGAAAAATGTAAACAAAATCTTATGTGTTTTATAAAACACATAAGACCTCATATGTGGTGGACCTCATATTTGAAAAAGTCTTTGTTGACCTGGGACCATACACAGAAGCTGCTTTGGCCATCCCCATCCCAGAGGACCTCACTGCACAGTTCGAGCGGCCTGAGAAGGAGAAGGAGGAGGTCATATCCAGCTATGTGTCCCGGTTCTATCATGGTGCAGTCTAAAACCCACGTACTGGCCTGTGGCGTCAGGAAACTCTGCATGGATGCGTAGGACCACACAAGCTGTAATGACGACCCAGATTCTGCAACCAAGGAAGCCCCAGCACCAGCTCACAAAGCTCCTATAGGCTAGATACATGTACCGACTAAAACAACTGGACAGGGCATTTAGTCTTGCAAACATATATCTATGTTGTGTCTCACAATTCTTTTTTTATGGATCCAGTGAATCCTACAGTTTTTTTTTTTTATTATCACTGATTATAAGTCCCTCATTCGATGTAAATAAATGCTTGATTGTTACTAAAGAAATGACTCCTCTGAATTCTTATATTATATGCACACTATCTGTTGATAGAAGAACTTTACAAATCAAAGAGTAGCTAAACTAATTTATTTGAGGGTGTGTTACTCCATTTGCGGTGTGTTATTACCATTGTAAAATTATGTGCACTGTAGTAAAACAGGACTGCCTAACATGTTTTATTTAGATTGAAAATATATGTTTTTACAAAGAAGCAAAGCGTACTGGTGTATTCCTCTCAACCGTAAAGTACTGTAGTCAGCGCGGTACATGTTGCAGGGAGTACACATTGAGGCAGACCGGCTCCAACCCAGGACGGACTACCATACATGGTAAATCTTCCTCGATCTCCCATAGCCGTCTGGTAACCTACAGTGAATTACAAATGGTAAATGCTATGGTTTATTATAAATGTAATGTAATCAAAACCAATTACTGATTAGTTTGTCTAGTGAGAATGCTACCTGTGGTATCTCCTAGCAGCAGATGTTCTCAGCTTCTGTGGGCATGGTTGCACAGTTTCCACAGGAGCACCTGTCCAAAATATAGAGAAGGTGGTAACATTCACCAGAATATAAAGCTTATGAAATTCAAACACTGACAGACAGTGGAGCTAAGGTGGGTAAGAAGTAAGCTTGGCTACATATCAAGCGCATATAACAGAGGTAATTTATAACATGTCACTTATTGCATATAATGTGGAGCTTGACAACTGTAGTGTAGAAAACTGCACAGTTTAGTTTTTGACTAAAGATTAATGTTGCTGTCAGACATGTTTATGCTGATTTACAGCTTTCATTGTAATGCATAATATAAATTTACTACATAAAGGAAGATGTCATGATGAGCATCTCTGCTCAAAACAATGGAGAAAAATGAATAAAAATCAAAATGATTTACTTTATCAGCATCTATTAAAGTATCTGACTAGTACTGACATTGAACACCTGTGGCAGTCCACATACAACAAACATTTTCATAGACTAAAAGTATATCTAAGGAGGCATGACAGATAACTACATTACACAATTCACAACTGCTTATTTACCTCCCAGTAATGACGAGAGAGTAACAGTTAGCATTAGCTACCTAGCTACATGTTAGTAACTGTGTGCCAGCACACATCAACAAACTGAAAATGTAATGTCAAAATATACAAAATTGGTTACCAACCATTCAGAAACGTCCTGCTGCAGTTGTAGAGTTTGAACTTCTTCAGCAGCCTCTTCCTCTGGGTCATGTCGTGTGGTTGAACCAACTCGCTACCGACGGCAGGTCGCCGGTCATGGTCACCGTAAACATTAGAGCATGGTGCCAGAAGCCCAAGCCGCATCCCCTTCCGGAGAGGGGCGTGGTCAGGCACAGCTCATTTGCATTTAAAGCTACAGACACAGAAACAGCCTGTTCTGAACAAGGCTGAAAAAGAGGGGTTTACAGGCATGCTGAAATATAGGATCGGAGTGGATTTTTTAACAAGAAATTTCAAAGACATGTTTTGGGGACCTCTGAGACTTATTTAAACTTGTTGAAAAAGAGCATAATATGTCGCTTTTAAGAGAGATTAATCAGCCTGCAGTCAGCCAAGGAAGACAAACAGTGTTAAAATATAAAGTTGTCATATTGATGGTGGTGACTGACAAGACTTAACATCTGTACAGTTGTTATTCCCGCTCAGGCCAATTGTGACCACAAGCCTCACATTGAGTAACAAGTTACATGAAGTGTATAGGATTGTAATCATGTATTTACCTTGTTTTGAAAATAGAATATAGTAATAAAATGGAATAAAGAAAATTCAGTTCATTTGCTTGGGTTATAGCAGTTTTAGGAGCTACAAGTCAGTGTCCATAAAAACTAAAAACAAAACTGTGCATTGACTTCCTATGATGATGTGATGATGTGTTGTTGCCCAATAGCACCATCTTGTGGCCATCTATGTTATTGTAAATTTGCCATTGTACTGCATACGTCAAGAACAACCTCTTAATAACTATGTAATTAGCCATAAAAAGAAAAGAGACTTTGAACAGTTGAGTGTTTTCCAGAGTTTTAATAGTTTATATATTCATTAATTAATCAATTATTGAATCAATTTTATGCCAGTTGGCAGTCACAGTACATTCAATTTCTCATTTTATAACCGCGTAGACAAATCACACAAAATATCACATCTCATACAAAATCTAAACTTATCTTTTATAAAACATTTAGACATAATCTGCAGGTCTTTTCTTTATTTTATTTTAAGTGCTCTATTGTTTTTTTTTTTTTAATACAGCATAAAACTCACTGAGTAAGATGAAAACATCTGTTAAAATACATATATATTATTTCTTTTTCATTACAGTATTTAAAATAGCTTCATTTACCACAACTAAACACAAAGTAATACTTCTGCCACTGAGGGAAGGGAGGGGGAGGTTTGGAAGTGTAACACCCACAGATGTACATCTCTCTGAAGTCCCTGGAGGTTTGCCCTGAATTTCTTTCTTCTCGCTGCTGTAACCTTTACTGGTGATCACTGTCTGCTGATCAAAGGATTGAATGGTCAACACATTATTCTTCCATCAGCTTCATTCACTTTTAGAGGTAGAAAAACTTTCAGCGGCCATTTAACTTTTACTTATACACAAACATAAATCTCCTGACCTTCGCACGTACGACTCTTCAAATCAGTCTGGCGCTTGATTGCTTTAGGGGTTCAGTGCTTGGCTTTAGGGCAGCTGAACACGACCTGCTTCTAAGGGTCAAACCATCAACACTCTGAATACTAGCCTCTCTACCTCTGGCTTCCCTGAACAGTCTCAAATGTCATTCATTTGCTACTTGATGACCTGTTCAAATCTGTGGATCCAATCAATCTAGAAGTGCTAAATGAAGACCAACTGCTGTAGACTTGCTGAGGACGTTTTGCTGCTCATCTGACAGGCCTCCTAAGTTCAGACTGACTGGTTGGGAGTCAATGAATTCTACTTCCGTAGGGTCGGTATCACATTGAGAGATGTTAAAAGTGAGAGTCATTAAAATCTCTGCACGGTTTGAACACACAGAGAAATAAGGGTTTTGTTTTTGCAGCCAAAGGTACATTTTTCAGAAAAGTTCTGTACTGTACTGTAAGGTACTGAAATGGTCCTTAGGGTGATAACTGTGGATCTTTGTTTAATTTTAGAGGTACAAAATCATTGCTGACAGCAAAGGGTACATAATGGTTCTTTTAACAAGATTAAGGTACAGACAGATGATGCTGCAAATCAGTGATAACACAATCTTGCTTTAAATAGATAATTGGGTTTGTTGCAATAAAATAGGCAACAATTTCCATTCAATTCAATTTCCATTTGTGTGTGAAACCTAAATGAAATTTTGCTTGGTTGAACTCAGTGATTAGAGCATGGCTCCTAATCTTATGTCGTATGCTTCATCTTAATGTTGAAAAGCATTTTTTAAAGGACAAATCATTGTTCTATCATAACAATACATGAAATGCACTGAAAATGGATTAGTTTACATATAAAATGTTGACTTTGATAAAAGATGTAAACTAATTGTCAGTTTTTAAAATAAATTTTGGTCAGTAACTGTAAATGTTTTTGTCTGTGAACTTAGGCAGATGTTTTTGCTTCATAAAGGTACCAAGTGAAATACTGCTTGAGCTGTACCTCATAAGGTATCACTTCTGGGGGCACCTCGGTGGCTCACCTGGTAGAGCATGTATTACATGGGTTTAGTCTTAACTGCAGCGGCCATGGGTTCAAGTCTGACCTATGACCCTTTGTTGTATGTCATTCCCTGTCTTTCACTGCACCTATCAAAATACAGTCAGAAATAACAGACATAAAAAATAATAAGGTACCAATTCTGTTCCTTTCCAGTGGGTATATTTTTGTACCAGGACATAAAGGTACATTTCTGTCACTAGGGGTACAGAAATGCACTGAACTGAGCACTGAGTACTGAACTGCGCTGTCATCTCGGGCACTGTGACACAGCGGTAAATGAGCAGGCTGTTGTAGAAGGAGAAGGCAAGGGAAGTGATGCTCTTCTCCTGTGGATGTGATGGTTCTAAAACTTTTATAGTGGCTGTATGTTGCCACTGTGCAGGCTGCACATGTGTTCTTATTGATTTCTGGTGATAGAGTCAGGGGTAGAAATCATCACCATAGAGGCACTTCAGTTGGCATGGCTACAGACCGCAATGTTTCAGATTTTGGAAGGCATGTGCTAGATCTGCAACTACATAACTGCAGAGGTTTGTATGCACGTGCATTTGCAGAGCCGAGCATACGAAGGATGTTATGGGGGCAAGGTTTGCTTGCAAGGATGTAGTTCGTAAAAAGTGTCCAACCATGTCTAGAGGCAAAAGTGTTCATAAACAGCCACACTTGAAGGCAAGGTGAAAAGCCTGCCATCATACAGATGAGTGAAACATGATGAATTGTACAACTGGTGATAACGACATATGCTTCTGTAGTCTTTCCTCAAAGGCTTCCATGGCATTGCACTTGGTTGTACACAATGAGTGATTCAAGTTGTGTGAAGAATAGAAAAAACTCTGTGAAGTGAGTGTGTTTGTCAGATCGTCTGTTGTTTCAGAATATTGTCGCCCAAATCTGGTGTTGTAAAGGTGAAGGGTGAGGGGGTTTTAAATGTTGTCTGATGATCTGACAAGCACTTTGGCCAAATGGCATTCATGTGAAAGTTGTTGAGCTGCCACAGTACATAGTACACTTGAACAGTAGTAGTTTAAAGATTATCACATCTGGTCTTGTTAAAAAGGATCACCCTTTCATTGTGGTTTTGAGTGTGGCCACTCAGAACAACTAACAACTAACAACTAACAACAACTAAACCCCTTTGGCCATAAAAACGAGTTCTTTTCTAGCATAACCCGGTTCTTAAGACTTATTACAGTCACAAAAGTCAAGGTGTGAATGCGTCATCAACTGCATGGGAAGGGAAGTCAAGACAGCATAGCAAGTACTTGACCCCTTTGTTGAGCGATGGTAGCTACAGTGTCATCTCGTCCTTTGTAGAGTGCTGAGTCTTGTCCTACAGGAAGTGGCCCTCCACAATGACCTTAACAATTCTCAATGTGTGAATGACCCTACAGTGGTTTAATGCCTGGGAAGGGGTCTGTATGCTGCAGTCTGAGTTCTTGTAGGATCATCTAACAGCATAATTTAGTAAGCAGGATTTCAACTTCTCTTTAAAGCTTTCTTTTTCCATTCTTCACACAACTACAGCTTTCAAGGAGAGTCCGTCCTCCATTATCCACAACAGTAATAAACAAAATTGTTTGAGGCTAACTTCAGCCTGGACTCCCCATGAATTAGTCACAACTGAATGTCTTCAAATGTCTTAAAAAATCTACAGCAGTAGCTTTTCACATAGCATTTCTTATGACCTGCATTACTCCTAATATTCACACACATACTATGGATCGAATCATGATTATATACAAAGGAAATAGTCCATGACCAGTCCACCATTTATATTACTACATCAAATTATAAAACATGTTTGGTCCACTCAAGAAATAAGCAAACAAATGCAACTTCATATCTGTAAGTCTGCTGAAAAGCACAGCACAATTTTAGTGACTGGAAGAATGATGGTGATAGAGAACCACTATTGTATTCCATACAGACTTATAGTGTCTCTTTCATATTGCACCGTTAACTTAACAGACATTGATCATGCCCCACAGGCTGGGCCCAGCCCCTTGTCATTGGTTTACATTACGACCACTCCCCAGAGCTGGACACAGAGGGAAAGGGTGGAGACAGAGTTAGGGCAGATTAAGCAGAGAGGAGAGTGTATTCTTGCCATAAACCACCATCACCATCATCTAGGGCATATGCATAACCTCTGGGCTCAATCATCCCAATAAGTCAGAAAATAACTGAGAGGGGCAAGTTTTTACATTTTTTACATTTGTGTCTGTTAACAGCTGAGTGGAATTTTTACTATATGTATTTTTTCACACTGGCTTTTGTGGATCTACAGCTGAAAGCAGCTTCCCGGCAACAGGTCTAATAGAGCTGAGCAAAACATAAGGGATAATGGTTACTCCTACTGAGAGTAAGTTGCTACGAGAAAGTACTTGCAGAACACACTTTCCCACACTTTTAGTGGTGTAAGTTTAAAGGGTTTTGGTGCAATATGGGGTCATATTTTGAAAACGTGTTAGGTAAGACACAAAGGGAAGGGAGCAGGCTTCAGAGGACACTTTTGGTTTGTGCAAATAGGAGACTAAGAAATACATACACTCATAGTGAGTTATTTACAGACACAAAGCAAATGCCTCCTAACACATTGGCTACACTAGATCAAATATAGATTCTTCACAAGCCAAAATATCATGCACAGTTTACTAAGGCAACTTCAAAAACTGGAGTGAAAGTCAGCTGTTAACACTGTATGGAACAAAAAAAAACCCCACACTGCGCTGAAACACGGGGCCACTGTAGCAAGGCAAATCTGTCGACATGAATCCATTGAAGTTATATATTCATGAAGCAGTCAGATTCTATGGTAGGTTAAATGTTTGCCTCATGTGAGGAGAGGTACCGTAGATGAACAGTGTGTTGCTACTATTTCAATGTCTGGAGTATTTGTGTATTTACAACTTCAAGACTGTCAGGTCACATCACATAAACCCATAGCTGCCATACTGGGGGAACCTTCTGACATTTCATCACAGATAAATCTGATTTAGTTTAAATTGCGCCAGATTATGAGCTAGCTATCATATCCAGGTAGCTAACCATTGTAAGCTAACGCATTTGTGCATTAGCTTACATACAGTATGAGGTTGAACCTTTATTGTTTGTTTGAGAGGTCTGCAGGCTAATGATTACATTTCTCTCTGTAATTAGCCTGTTAGTTCCTAAAGAGTTGAATGTGCTCTCTCTTTGTAAAGATACACACCCTGAGTTTGTTACACAGCTAGCGCCTAATACCACAAATGAGGCATTTTATGAGCTAATTCCAGTATACCAGATTCATTATGTTTAAATTTGACTTATGAATTTCTCTATCAGATGTTTATTCCTTATAACACAAAGAAGGCTTTGAAACACCATTTAGATATTCATGCTGAGAAATAAAAATGTACATAAAGCCCACGTGAACAGTTCAGGGAACATTAAATTACCAGAACCAGCAAATCCCAGAATGCCACTGTTGAATGCTGTTAAATTTGGAGGCACCGCTGGATGCTAAAGCAAAAATCAGAGAGTGTATCTTTGAGCTACATCTTGGTGTTTTGGTTTAGAGATGCGCCTAAATATTATCAAGACAAAACAATTAGCAAAATTTGAAAATGAAAAAAAAAAAAACCTCATTAGATTTTATGTAAAACTGAAGCGACCTCCGTTCACACCACAACCCTCCTCTTTGTTTGTCTCTGTGGTGTTTGTGTCAGGCAATACTTCTGCACACCTGCACCTGTCTGATGGTTCCAGATGTGGTAGCTACCTTAGATGGCCAGAGCTCTGGCTGAGCTCTGAATAGAAATGATACATGGTGGTAGTATGTCAAGCAGTTTTATTGAGTGGCCCAATTTTTTGTTCTTGGGTTAAAATGTATGTGTGTGTCAGCAGGATACTTTAATCTCTGGTGTCTCTGGTGCAACTGAGTAATGGCAGCATGTTCATTGTCGCTGATTGTGCAAATGTGTGCAAATATATGTGTGTGTGTGTGTGTGTGTGTGTGTGTGTGTGTGTGCGTAGGGAGAGTGTGTCTCAGCTCAGACAAAGTGCAGTACACCTTTATTTCCACAAACCCTGTGTCTCTCCACGGTCAGCTGCCATGGGAATGAGTGAGTGCACATGAGTGTGTGTGTGTGTGTGTGTAGGTGCGGCATGCTTGTGAATGTGCTGAGCTGTGTTAGCCTTTGTGCTGTGGTCCGGAAAGGCAGCTCCTCTTTTCTATGTGTGTGTGTGTGTGTGTGTGTGTGTGTGTGTGTGTGTGTGTGTGTGTGTGTGTCTCTGTTCCTCCTCTGTGCGACCTCTAGAAGATGCTTTGTCTCCGGTTCTTCCCTCGACCTGAGAGAGAGAGAGACAAAGCAAGATATCACTTCCTCTAAAATGGTGATAATTCATTGTTAACAAGCAGCAATTTTTTCCTCATGTTACCGATATCAGTTTGATGTTACTTGCTAAATATTCAAAGTATTGCTTTAAATGAGCCTACACAGGTGAAAATAAAGCCATGGGGAGATTTATTAAGTGTATGAAGAGCTTATTAGAGTGAAAATTGAATATGTAAACAACTCCTTGTTTATTTTCATAGTTTTCCCGTTCCTGTGAGACTCCTGTCTGTGGTATTTTATTTGTGTCCGAGTAAACAAACTGCGCTGGTTTCTTGCAGAGTTTAGCCAATTAGCAAAGTACCTCTGCTGACACTTTAGCATTTCAGATTGTTGTGGTCAGGAGCAATGCTGTTCCCATAGCTATCATTAGAGACTCACACTTGCTTTGAAACTTTTGTCAGTCTTACATGTAGACAAAACTAAACTCTATGAGAAACTAAGGAAAAAGAAATCTCTTCTCATTAGCAGTTTGAAAGCTGTACACTCATAATGTGCTGAACAAAGTCCATGTGCAGGACTGTTATAACTGTGAAGAAATGAGCGGCGACCAGTGACTTGACCAAAGTTTGTGGTGAAGTCATGTCATGTTCTTTACCCAAAGGCTGGAACACGGAGCTGCGGTGGCCCGGGTCCTTCTGGAGCTGCACCTCTCTGAGGGAAAACACTGAGGCAGCTGAAACAAAGAGACGAGAGAGGAAAGACGAGCACAGACACAAGTCTTTGTATGTTGCCTCTAATTGGAAACGAGACATGCGCTTAAAACAACCCCCCTTATCATACAACCCAGAGGTTCCAACCTGACATGCAAACTTTAAGACAAATGCACAAATGTGATTACTAATGTGTTGTTGAAAACAAAAATGTATAGTTCCACTCTAACTATGTTTATGCTGTAATGTGTAGATGTTACTTTGAAATTCTGCTATAAGTCGGCAAACCTTTTGTTGCTGTTCACACTTCTCTAACATTATCACACAAGGTTAAATGTTTAAAAGAGTAAACAGTCGTTTGCAGGGTAAAGATTATTAAACTGTAGATTATGCAAGAAAAGTAACTGAATGCAGGTAAAGCAGCTGTGGAACACAATCAGTTGCTTACTTGTACTGTGTTAATATACATCTGCTTTCAAAAAGACAAGATCAAACAGAACATATTTTACCCTGATACCAAGCCAGAGTATTCAAAATTTAACTGCTGCGTTGCAAACTTACATTACACAGTGCAGTGACAGATTCTGCTCTTTTCTTTACGGATTGTCATTTATATTTGTGCACATCAGAGGTGCTGGAACTAGATCTGGAAACTGTGGCGATTACATCAGAAATCACCTGACCACAGACAGTAACATCTTATAGAGCAGACAAACCCGTGCAACATCGTCGTGGTGGGTGTGACACAAGCTAGCGACCTTTTGCAAACGTTATCATCAACCAAAAACATTCTCCAACAATTGAACTGACTTTGTGCCATGCACCACTTCATGTTTGATCAGTCCCATATCATCTTGAATGATGTGTCCTTTGAGCCACATTGCTTACATCCCATAGAAAAAGAATAGGGGCTAAATTTGCGTCACTTTGGTCAGAAATTTAATTCGGTAAAACCCCACAGTTTCTAAACAGCGTGTTCTGTCCTTCTGAACTGAAAATGACCAAAAAGCACAGGATTCAAGTATGATTTTAAGAAAAGGCCACTGCTGGGATGGAAAATTAACACATTTACCGGAGAAGTGCAGTCTGCTTTTCACAGTCGGAGCTGCCAAGAACTGTGGACCTCAAAAACACTTGAGAGGTTTTTATAGAGTGTGTACAGTGTGTAGTGAGTGTGTGTGTGTGTGTGTAGGTGCGGCATGCTTGTGAATGTGCTGAACTGTGTTAGCCTTTGTGCTGTGGTCCGGAAAGGCAGCTCCTCTTTTCTATGTGTGTGTGTGTGTGTGTGTGTGTGTGTGTGTGTGTGTGTGTGTGTGTGTGTGTGTGTGTGTGTGTGTGTGCGCGTGTGCGTGTGTCTTACTGTCTGCCAAATTGTGTATGTTATCCCCCAGACTCAGGAAGTAGGGGTGTCGTAGAGCGCCTTCAGATGAGATTCTGCTCCTGGTGTCGTACTGCAATCATAATACAAAAAGCAGCTGATTAGTCAGACTGTCTGTGAAATAAATTATAAGGTCTGTCTCAAATCCATGTGTGTGAAGGTGATTGAGCTTTTGTCTCATACCAGCAGCAGAGCAGACAGCAGGTCAATCCCCTCTGTGTCCAACCTGATGGACACAAAGGAAAAACTTCAGCTTGTACTGTGATTCTCCAGGAAAGAATAAATCTGATACTGATAACATAACAAAAATAATCTGAAGAATGCTATCCTACAACAAATATTGTGACAAAAAACAACAAAGTATAAAACTCAACACACTAATATAAATAAAAATGCAATGGTACAATAATAATCTCTTTAGTCCTGTTGACATTAATCTCCAGAATTAGAGTTTCTATTTTTGGACCTGAGCTCATGTTTGGGATAAATACAGAACTTCACTTCAGCAGTCTGTTAAACTAAGGGCACTATAAAGTAGCTCAAAATTAGCCCTTTAACTTTTTACCTGTAGTATATTTCAATGCTAATATTTTTGTACCTTTACTCAAGTAGTATTTTGAATTTGCAGTGCAGTGTATTTATGTATATGTAGAGTACTTCCACAACTGGCCAACATGCCAAACTAAGGTGGTGAACATGGTAAACATACCTTATACATCAGCATGTTAGTATTGTCACTGTGAGCATGTTAGCATTCCAACATTAGCATTTAGTTGTGTGCAAGTTGAGCCTAACAGAGCAGCTAGCATGGCTGCAGACTCTCACTCTTGAGTTTTTCCTTCACTCCCCCCTCAGCTGAACAGACAGTGAGATTTGTTAGCGATACCTGGGCACATGGTTGATGAGAGCTTGAGGTTTGTACTGAGGGAAGAGGTAGGACCCAAACTCCTCATTACTGCTGATACCAGACCAAGTCTCTTCCGTTGGAGTGCCTGACAGACAAAGAACAAAGGAAATACGTGGTCATCTACTCTCTCAGGACGCTGAGACTTACAATACTTATTCTGACATCATACATCACTTTTTAGTGTGGCCTGTAAGATATTGTTATATGTTGTTGTTCTTTTACCCATGAGCCTGTAAATGAGATGTAGCTCCTCCTTCACAGTGGCACCAGGAAACATGGGACGACCTGTTGCCATCTCATACAGGATACAGCCCACGCCCCTGGAAGAAGAGGTGGGAGATGAAGTCCTACATATTGAAACTGTACATGAGGCCCCGTTCAACAAACACACCACGCTTCAAAGTGTTGCCGATCATAAGTGCAAACACGTATGGTGTGAGTGGTCACACTGCAGTCTTTTGTTCCACCCAGGGTGGCGTGTTGAGGAGGTGCCGTTGTGGCCTGATGAGAGGATACGTAGCTAGGTGAACTCATAAAAGGCTGTCGTGTTGCTAGACAGCCACGGTTTTCTCACCATGGCAAACTGCTATTGAGCAGAAACACATGAATGGAGCGAATGGAGATGAATTACGCTTCATTGTGTGACTAGTGACTCACCTCTCTGCTAACAACTTGGGTGATTTTAATAGATATGCATGATTCCTGGAAATCCTGGACTATCCTCAAGCTGTTAGATATCTATTTAATTCACCAAGTAACAGCATCTTCCAGTACCAGGGCTGGGACGGGTGTTGAGGACCCTGTGTGCTTTGGGTCGCCCTGTTGCTCTGTTCAGATCCAGGCTGAGGCTACATGGCACCGCCTGTGTGTGTAAATATTAGGGGTGGGCGGATCAATACTTAAAGTATCAGCGCTAATACCAATAAATCTCATTTTGAGTTTTGATACTAGCGTCATTGGGATCAATGCCAAAGCAAACTGAGCCCCCGCACATCAGATGAGGTTCTGGGCACATCAAGTTTGTTTATTGCATCTGGTTTTTGCTTCTCTGCTGCTGTTGTGTGCAGCGATCACAGAATTCACACAACATGAATGTATTTACCATTAAAACTGTCCTGCATTTTAACACAAATATCATTAACAGACAAAAGTAAAAACTAAGTCCTGATGTTTGGCAACTTAATGAAAATATATTCACAAGTACCCGATGACAAATTCACCTCATAACAGTGATACACTGCTCTCTTCTACATGAGTCTATTAGCTGCTTAAGTAAGAAAATAAAGGTATTGGTGTGGCTATCAATATTTGTGATTCCATATTCAGTATCATATCAAAATCACATTGTGTAGCTCAACCCTGAGAAAAATGAGATAATCGCAGTTAAAGTTGTTGTAGCTTATTGACTTTATACAAATGGCCACACACTACATAAGACAGTCCTTAAAGATCCCCCCAAACATGTTTTAAGACATATAAAATGACTATGCTTTGAGTCTGATCTGCTTTATTCCACTAAGAGTTAAATGAACTGGTCAAACTTTTCTTAAAATTACATCTGCTGCTAATCACTCATTGAAAAATCCAGACTCCATGAATATGCAAATATCTTTTCTTTCAAATGTTTTACTGTTGAACACAAGATGTCTCCTACTTCACTGAAAAGTCCATTCACAGTGTATGTGCGCTGTAAGTTTCCACACTGCATATGTACGGTGGCCCTGAGAGCTCAACGCACTGTAACTTGGAGAAACAGACAAAACAAAAGAAAATTCAGAAAACATCTTCATTAATTTGCCAACACATGCGCTTCAAATACTTACAACACAATCAAATACAGAAATGCGCTGCAAGTAGCACAGACCCTGGCTGGGACACTTCTGAAGTTAAAAGCATTGGTCAATAACGGTGCATGGATTATATGTATTAGGTTAGATGTGTAACAAGATCGTTCGATGTGCGGCAGTTTGGATCACTCTTGATAAGACGAGATTAACTTTTGAAGCAGCAGTTTTACTTCCCTCCGCATTTCGCCCGCTTCACAAAAACACAACTTCCTGTCTCCAAGTCGCACCTCGCTAAACTAACCAACCAGAGGCGAGGAGGACTGAGGTAAATAAGAGGAAAACTACAGAGATGGATTCAGGAGGTTACCATGACTGTTTTAAAAGATGCAGATGTAAATATTTAAACTTGTAAATAATAATGGTAGTTTCACATGTTAAACTCGGCAAAGAGAAACTTTCCTCCTTCAGCAGATCAATATGAAAACACCCCTCTAATGTCACATCGGTCTGATCAGTGAAACTAAAACATCAAGTAATGATAAGAAAAGTTACTGAGCAGCTCATAGAATTTGTTTTTGGAAGAATTTTGAAAAAACACAAACTTATCAGATGGCAGTCAGACTAATGAGATGGGAAAAACTACATCACATTTGATGCGCGGACCACAGGCAGGGAGGACCCAAACACAGCAGGCAGATACAGTGAGGAGACCTTAATGACATGATGATGAAGACTTACAGGGAAACACACAGACGGGCAGAGAGGTAGAGGAATGAGAATACACTATGATCTGGGGGGAGCAGGTAAAACAGGTACATTTAAATACTAGCTGGATAACTGGGAAACTGAGAACAGGTGTGTGGTTGGGCTTGGATGTCAGGTAACGGGGACAGGAGGGAAAATCTGAGGGTATCTGGTGGATGAATGAGGAATGACAGTTGAGAAGATTCCTTGGCGGGATTTGCTTTGACCAAGGAAGGTTTCTTCCTTTCCTATGTCACTTTGCACCCACCTAATGTTGTTTTTCCCACCTTATACGTTGCTAAAGACGACGAACATGGCGATGGAGGACCCTGACCTATATGGTGTCTTATATATTTTACGTATTTTAAGTGAACCAGGCACACAATTCTTTGAAATCCTCAGCCTTACATTCAGATGAGCTTGAATTAGTTCCAGAGAGTCAGCCTTGCTCAACACAAATATGAAAATCTACACAATACATACAGTAACTGTTGCATCCCATTTAAACCTACAGAACAAGCTGCATGTTATATAATATCTTACTATCTCCATTTAGGCTTTCAAGGCCTCAGCTCTCACTTTTGAGATGCTCAGTCACAGGACATAGTGAGTCGTCGCAGTGCAGTATGTGCACCAATGTGAGCAGATGTTCATTGTGGCACTGGGGCTCGGTGCACTGTGATCAAATAACCATGTGCTACTCACCACATGTCGATGGGTGTGGAGTATTCTGTAGAGCCCAGCAGCACGTCAGGGGGCCTGTACCACAGAGTTACCACCTCATTGGAGTAGGTTTTAGTGGGGACGGACTTGGCCCTGGCCAGACCTGAACAACACAGGGTTTAAGGTTGCGAAACCTTAGTAACAGCAGAACGGCAGAATTGTGCAAATATTCTTTCACTCTCACTATCTTTGTACCAAGATTCCCTTGAAATGACAAGTATTATGTGTCAGTACAGGTGTAATACAAAACATTATTTGCATTAAATATCAAGTGTATCAGTGCAGACACACATCATAGCATCTTAGCCTTAACCTTTACACACTGTGTTGGCATAGAGTTCACTACAGATCAGTGTCACCAAAGAAAAATGTCGGAATAGTCCCTCTATCGGCTCATTTGCTGCGTTTAGTTAAAATTAAACAGCCAAGGAATTTTGGTGGGTTTATCTTCCAGCACAAAACTGAAAAAACTCAGAGTGAGAGAGGCGCACAGTTGCTAGGATACAGGAAGTAAAGGTGCTAAAGTAATCAAGAGAGAAGATCTCAGAGTGGCAGTAAAATATAACTAGAAAGCGATTGTGGCAGGAAACAAGTTTCTACAACCACATTTGCATTTTATATATATATATATATATATATATATATATATAGAGAGAGAGAGAGAGAGAGAGAGAGAGAGTGCTGTTTTCCTACCAAAGTCAGCTAGTTTAAGCTCGCCCTTATCGTTGATGAGCAGGTTCTGAGGCTTTAGGTCTCTGTGGAGGATTTTCCTCTTGTGGCAGTAGGACAGACCACGCAGCAGCTGGAACATGAAGATCTGTAGGAAAATGAACCAAACAACATGAACCAAAAAAAGAAAAAAACAGTCATATTGGAATATTTATTTACAATATTTTGTATATTTTTAACATTAAATAAGTTTTTGTCATTTTCAACTTTCAGGGCATCAGTAAGTGATGTCAAAAGACCTTCTGCATTAATATTTCAGCTGCTTAGCCCTGTAACGTTGGTAATCTTAAAGTGGCAATCTCATAGATTTTCATTTAAATAAATTAAATGTGAGTCATCTATTGCACTGACTTGACACTGACTTGTGATTGAGCCTATAGCCCACTGATGTTCCTGGAAAAGGTTAAGTTGCTGCTAATACAAACTGAACATTTAAAAGCATTTAACGGGTAAAACACGAGCTGGCTTTTATAAAAGAGTAACAGAAGGAGTAGCAGCCACAGTGAGTCGTTAGATGAAGAACTGCACACCCCCAACTTCTCAGCTAGGTAATCAAATCCTTTCACTGTGCACTGCTGTTCGCAGTCTCATGCTGTGTGCAGCATAAAGTCAGACCACGGTTGCCCACAGAATGATAGACAAAGGTCAAACATTGCATGACTTCTTTATTACAACAACAATTGTTTGTATTGCTGTCGCCAGAATTCTTTGACCTGTTGTATTACACCACTAGTATCTACAGGTGTCGCCAAATCAGCAAAGACTGAAATCTTCAAGATTGCCACTTTAATGTAATAGCATAAAATAACATTGTCTATCTATCTATCTATCTATCTATCTATCTATCTATCTATCTATCTATCTATCTATCTATCTATCTATCTATCTATCTATCTATCTATCCAATACTTGTCCCTGTCTGTCTTTGGTATGTGGTTGATTGCGTCACTGACATCTGATGCAGCTGCTGTTGACTCACTTCCTTGTGTGTGGCTCACCTTGACGTTGTACATGCTCATGAGATTCCCGCAGTTGTCCAAATACTGTTTAAGGTCACTATCCTGGAAGACAAAAGCTACAGTATTCACTGTCAGATCTATCCATATTGCACTTTTGTATTTGAGGCCGACAGCTTCAGAACGCCTGGTTACTGCAGTGTACTCACAAGATACTCAAACACCAGTGTGAGGCAGCGGTCGGTGTGGATGATGTCGTGCAGCGTGACGATGTTGGCGTGCTTCAGGTTCTTCAGTAGAGATACTGTGTGGACAAAGGAAGTAGACGAAAGTCGCAAAAGCCTCTCCAACAGTAGAAACAAGTCCAATAGAAACTACAACAAAACAATCTTCTAACGCCTGCTGCTCTGACAGCAGCTTAGCTATTATTTAAGGTTTAGGATAAACTTGTGTAGTCTGGAACAAAATCATGTGGATCATGTGGTCAATAAACCCAGCTGCTGTGTCCCGAAGAGATCACCTAAACTCCACTATAGAGGACATCGTATCTGAGGTTTAACATAACCCAAATGCAGATCTGGATTAACTGAGGTTTAAAGGAGCTATTTGTACGTCTTTCTATTGTTACATTGCCAACGTTAGCATTAACAGCTAGTTCAGCATCAAACTTCATTCCTATACTCGCCATCAGCTGTCCGATTGTTTTGCTTCTTTTTCTATCAGTGCTTTTCTTCTACTGAAGTTAGCATGCTAACCAGCTAGCTTGGGTCTGGTCGGCCCGTCTCGTCACTTTCCAATGTAATTCCAACTGAGTCTCTGTAGCGCCCAGCCTATCCTGAAGAAGTAGCGCTGCTCAGAGGGCGTGTTATAACTTCTTGTCTTGTAAATGCAACAATGGCTGAAGCTCTTGCCAAGACTGGTAACTAAACAGCTGTTAATGCTAATCTTAACTATGTAGCGAAAGCAAAACTTATAGCTCCTTTAAAGAATTTGCGGCTTTTGCCAAACATGCAAGCTGCGACTTGCTACGAGAGATAACTCCCTCTAAAGTTCATTTTTATATATTTAACTAATCAAAAGAAACACTAAACTTTCGACTCATGGAAGGACACACGAGGGATGCAGGATTTGCTAATGTATGTGCAACTTGTGAATGAAATGGTGCTATTTGTGATCTGTGCGCAATCAATGCTCACTAATTATTTTTGATCAACATCAGTGTCCTCAAGACTCTGTTTCACTTCCTCAAAATTGACTGGATGAAAAAGACTAAAGACCGAAGGCCAGATGAACCAAACAGTCAGCTCTCCGTGTGATAAGAAAGCCAGCAAGTTATCCTGCATGTCAATTATGAATTTAGCCATAATGTCCATTTCCAGGTGGCTCCTGATTGTCTCAGAGACAAATGTTTGAAATGATTCATGTAAAAATCCTGTTTATCTGGAAAGCTGTAGGAAGCTTGTGCACCTTCAGTTCTTCAACGGAGGTGGCAAGTGGAAAGTTTGCACAATCACCAGAGTCAAAATAGCCACAGCTGTGGGAAATAGGTCAGTTTGAAAATAACATCATTTTCCTTTAAGGACAGAAGAAAAGCACAAGATCATTCATTCATTGTATTTTTAGAAGGTGTCACATCTGTCTCAGTCTATCTTTGATGCTCGAAGGAGAATTATCTGAAAAAACTGAAGAGGTCATTTCATAACAACTATGTATGAACTAATGCACCAACACATGTCCATTACATGTACATGCAAGGTGGACATGAGGTCAATGTGTCAGTAAACTGTCACCTGAGGCTTTGAAATGATCAACTGTCTGACCAGTTCTGCCTGTAATTTTAATGTAGGTCATTAGGACATTGTAAGGAGACAGTTATTGCTGTGGTGGCAAAATGTTCTATGACATGACACTGTATGTTGTTATGTACATTAAAACATTTCTATATTCTTTCCTCAGCAATTTGTAAAATAAAAGTTCAAACCAGTTTCTGAGTCTTATTAAGTTGTTTCCCTTTGATTGACCCGTGTGAGGGAACTCCATCACAAGCCCAGTTTAGATGCTAAGTCACACAGCAACAGCCCACATGTAAAGGAGTGTTCAGTTAAATGAAAGAGGAAGATTAAAATGTGCTGTAGTCAATTACTTCTTTAAATTAGTTCATCTAAAAATAGAATCATTATTTACTGAGGGCAGCACACATTGCCCTCAACCTTGACTGAACATCAGAGTGTTTGCTGTGTGTGTGTGTGTGTGTGTGTGTGTGTGTGTGTGTGTGTGTGTGTGTGTTTGCTGCTGTGTGTGTACCCTCTCTGATAGCAGTGCATGGCGCTCCCTCCTCGTGCTCCAATCGAATCTCCTTCAACGCCACCAGGTTCTCTGTTAGCTTGCTTCGCCCTTTGAACACTGTCGCATACGTCCCCTACACACACACACACACACACACACACACACACACACACATACACACTATGTGTGACTTTCTGATAATATTATATACAAAAAAAACAGCAGATATGCCTTTTTGCTATTATTAGGAGGAGAATAATGAAGTTACTTTGATTGGAATCTGTTCACTGCCTATTTACTTTCATTTTCTATACTGTAGCACGTAAACAAAAAGATTAACAAATAATAAATTCCACCTGACTAAATGAGGCCAGAAGCTTGAACCTCAAATCGCATCAAAACGTTATGTAATGCAAGCATCTTTAAACCGGCTCTGATTTAAACCTTTAATTCAAAGCATATTTGTTTCTTCAGGATCTGATTATTGAGGTTTTGATTAATGACTATCACAGCTCATCTTTCTCACTCATGATTATCATTCACATAAATAAATAAATAAACATATACTGGCTTTGCACAGTATGTATTAGGTGTTATAATAGCTGTATATTAACCACAGGCAGTAAAGAGACAAAATGTTTTCCACTGCTATCTGCTGCTAAGCCTTGTGACTGAGACTAATGCAGACAGCTTCTGTCATTAATCATTCCCCACTCCTTAAGGCAATAACCGTTCTCAAATAAATGGTTTGGGATTTAAGTGCATCATCCGTGTCGTGCGATCTTAATGGCCTCTTCATCCAATGCACGTCCGAGCATTGTGATCCTACGGAGAGCAACGCATCTAAGCACATGGTGTGAATGTATATTTAACACTGTTTTTATTCTTGTTAAGCTGCGCCAGCCACGCAGAACTAATGCAAGAAACCAGACGCACGCATAGTGTAGTTTGTCTTGTTTAGGCATATCAGCAGAGCTACCGTACCCTTTTTGACAGACGTCGTCTCCCCCGAGTGGTTTGACTCATATGCAGCCTGATAAGTATAATGAAGTCTCGCAGACAACTCGTGGTCAACATGGTTTACAGAATACACCATGGAGATGGTTTATTTTATATTTTATATTGCTCAGCGGCTGCAGCAGTGTGGGTGTAGAAGTGGAGCACTAATCCCTCACTGAACCAGCTGTCTTCGTTGACCATCTGATAAATGTTAAAAGGTGAATTTTTGACTAATTGGTAGGGACGTACCTCACCCAGTTTGCCGAGTTTCACATACGTCTCCAGTTTCCCAAAGCCTATATCAGACTAGAGGGAAAAAGAAAAAGACAAACTAATCTGTTATGACTCCCTCCTCTGATTACACCTGGGAAAAGGTCACATTTGCAGACATTAGTTAATGTTTTTATAAGTTAATTAAGCACAAATCCTCTTAATGGTCTCTTAATAGAAAACTGGGGAAAATATCATAAGAAAATTAAGAAAACGAGGGACTCATTATAATATTGACACACAAAGAACTAAATAATCATAACAAGAAGGCAAGATAAGAGAACTAGTCTTTTGCACAGAGGAAATATGCTCTGTAACATGAACAGAGACGTTCACTGCTTCAGAAATAAAAAATAAACAAGCCAATACAATTGCTAAAATTAGATTCATATGAGGTTTATTTATAAGCCTATAAAGTGTTAGATGAAGTGGTTACTAAATCACGTCAATACGAGTTTTTAATATGCCATAAATAAATAGATACAGTACAATGTGTAGTGACAGAGAGAGAGCACTAACCAGTGACGCACGGCGAGACATGCGACTGAGAGGTTTGCAGAGCGGTGAGTTTTCACTCTCCAGCTGCAGCTTCTTGAGGAACTCTGGAGGCAGGCGGATGTCCATGGGCAGGGACATGCGCTTACTGACGTCCTGCATCAAGTCAACATACAGCAGGGTTTATTTACATACAGTACTACTGCCTGTGTACCTGTCTGTTCTGGATGCAGAGGTTAGAAATCTTTTGAGACTATACATTTTCGATACAAACATTGTTAACATCATTGTTGCTTTGGCTTAACTGGCAATCACACCTATTGATATTATATTATTTATATTAAACTACTTACCAAGTTTGCGGACCCTCCACTATTTTATAGATACTTAAGTGACTTGCACACTTTAAAAGAATCTATGTGCAGAAATTAGCTTGAAACTGTTTCTCTCAACTAGTGACCTTCTTTCTGGCTCTATGAAACGTATGTACTATAACCAGACACCAGCAGCCTTCAATCAGCTCATCTGCTCCTTTTGCACCATATTAAACTGCTATGCCCTTATTTCAGGTCAGTTACCAATATTGACAAGTACTACGATTATTATTATGGCGAGTGCAACATTCACTGTCTGTACATGGCGCCACATTTTAATTAGGCATACTTTATGTAAATAATGACTTTAAGTGTGTCATTACTAAGATGCTTTCACCACATGGCCTGTCTAGATGTTGTGTTGAGGCCACAAAGAGGACAAAAGTGCTTGGAGTGGCAGCTACTCCGCATATAGCAGGAATAAATGATTCATTAAGGCTTTTTAAATTAATTATCAACCATTAAACTTTCCAGGTTTTGAAAAGAGGTCTAGGATATGCTCAGTGTAATGTTGGCTCAGCACAAACACTGGGGAAACAGCTGAGTTCTGCTGAAGGAAGCAGAAATGGCATCCAACAACCTGTTATTTGTATGTTGTGTCTTTTTAGCTAGCTAGCTATCTTAGCTAAGGCAAATGTGTGAGGCCAGTGTTAATGCAACATTTTATATATACAACATATAATAATATTAAAAAAAAAATGTAGACTCTACCTAGCATTGTTATTAGCTATTTTTAAAGCTATCAATATCCATCAATGTGAATCTAAATCTAATAATTTCAAAAAGTCTTTTATAAAGGCTGCTGTTTAGACTGTGGAGCTTCAGTGACAGGTTCCAGACGCTGGAATAAACTTACTCTTCTAAACTCTGCATTTAAGGGGGAAAATAATTTAGAGCCAAAGTAAAGGAGGAGTTTCATGGACAAACAATGTGAAGTAGTGATTGGTTGTTATTAGCTATGCAAATTCAGAGCTTATTCATGCTTCTGTCAGGCTGCTGATTGGTCAATTGAACATGCTAGTATTTCCAATTATACTATATATATATATATATTATATATTGTATCCTCTTAGCTTGACAGCTAGCTATATATACATTGAAGACAGGCAGGAAGGTGTGTGAAGACAGCAACTACAGTACAGGACCAGGAGTGTGTGCAGTCACTAACGTCTAACACTCAAGACGCTCAAAACTGTTAATGACTTACTATGACTGCAAATGTGATGGCTTATCAGAGAGTGAGTAGATCAACAAAGGCTTATGAGTTTCTCAATTGATAAGCTAGCAGGTGTGTATCACTAAAGGCCCTGCACACCCCCACTGGTGTTTTAAGTTATTTTGAATGATTGGACATTTAATAAGGTTGAAGGTGAGAGGAGCTATGCTGAGAATTCACATCAGCACAGACCTCAGATAAGGCCAATGAAATAACCAATGTGGATGTACCATGAGTGTGCAGGTCCTTTAACTAATAACAAGTCCTTCATTAATGAGGGGCCCTCCCACTATAATAAGCTTGTAAATGTTAATAAGGTGTTAATACATTTATTTTCGTTGGCTGAACTCTCCTTTGCAAAGGTTGCCTTAATGAATGAGCTACAAAGCTAGCTAAAGAGATATTATACAACAGTTAAATAGATTCTTCACAACATGGCAACCATGAAATTATTATGAATGACTTAATGATCTATAAAGAATTAATCAGCCGTGCAACAATTAGTTACAACTAGTAAACCATTTTTTCAGAAAGAGGTACACACATTGCGTATTGAATGAGGTTTTCCAGACGGTCTAAGCTCACAGTCCTCTCACTGTCGCGCCATTATTTTTGTCTTCACAGCACCAAGTCCTTCATGAGTGCTCTTTTCTCTCTGGCATAGCTTCACTTGCCTGTCTGGAACGAATTGTGTGGAATATTAGAAAGATTTGGAGTGAATCACACAAGCTCCGCAGGGACTTTTTCTGAAAAGGTGGAACTGTGAACTCTCTCACATTTCCAATAAAAAAAGTCTGGTGCTGCGGGGAGGAGGGTTAAAAGCCTTGAAGGTGACTCATCTCATTGAGCTGGCAGAAGTGGAAATGAAGAAATGACTCCTGGGGAAGAGTTTAAACAGAAGAACAAACTACTTGTGCCACTGCTGATATGTATGTCAGACCGACTTTTAAGGCTTTTAATACGTGCGTGAACTTGGACAGTTTCCTGTAAGTGCATAATCTGCGGCACGTAAATTACTGTGAAGGAAAAGCTCGGCAACTTGTGAAGTGAACACTTTGCCTGTTAACCCCTCATCTGTCATATTAACCTGTGTCCTCCTACAGCTGCTTTCTGAGACCGTACTACTTACCTCCATGGAGAAACGTCTGTGCTGGGCCTTGCTGTGGTAGTGGAGGTGGGATGGAGACTGAGCTCCTGGTGTGGTTGGTTCAGGACTCACCGGACTGGCATCATGAGATGGAGGACCCAGTCGGTCTGGAGTCAGGCCTGCCGTAGAAAAGACATATTCGGTCAACAATTGCAGATGTACAGATGGGTGACAAAGGAAAAACCAATGGTGCTGGGCCACCACTAGTTTCCAGAACACCTACAATTCTCACTGGTGTCCAAATCTGAATTTCTGCAGAGGGGTGAACAAATTTCAGCTGAGTTAAAATGTGGTTTCTGTGAAGACCATAGCAAATGATCTATATCATTATTATAGTCATTTGACTGTTGAGTGACTCCTTGTGTAAGGAGGAGTGCCAGAAAAAATAATAAATCTGTAAAAGTAAATAAAATAATAAATCAGTAAGTGCAAAACTATGAAAGTGGAAATATAAAGAGAAATTTAAAAAAAGAATTAAAAATGCTTTTCCCCTATTACCTTTGCTTTTACCTACCTAAAAGCAAAAGCAATAGGTAAAAGCATTTTTCATTCCTTGATTTATTTCTCTTCACATTTCCACTTTTATGTTTTTTTTCATTCTTGTGTTACATATGGAAGCATCTGCTTTTGTTGCGTTTCTCCACTCATTTATTTAGGTTTTTATTACAGAGACTTCTCGCTAATGTGAGAAGTAGAGCTGAGGTTTCTACATGACATCCATCTTGACGTGACACACTGAAAGTCGCTCTGAATAAAAGGGTCAGCTATGGAAGTACTAAAGTAAATCTACATGTATAGGTACACAATACATATAAGCCTTCATGACACACATACACAAAACCTACTGTCACACATACATCCATACACACTAGAACCCAACTGATACTTGGATTTTTGGTATTTGAGAATAAAAAAAAAAATCCTCATAGTTTAACATTAATACATAACACATCTTAAATTTGGAAGTTAAAGATTTTGAGTGCACCCTTTTCTGTGTTCTTAGATGCAGAGTTAGATTAGAAGATCAATATCAGTCAGTTTAATATGAATACAGCCAATAGCCAGTTAGCTTAGCCCGGTATAATGAGTGGAAACAGGGAAACAGGTAGCCTGTCAATGCACAAAGGTGCCTACTAGCACTTCTAAAGCTCACTGATCAATACCTTTTATCTTGTTAGCTTGTCAGCTGGGTTGTAAAGAAGCAAGTGTTCGCAAGTTATCAATGCCTTACTTTGTCGAATGTGTGTGTGATTAGCTAGATGTGGATTAATGTGGATGAATTTGATATGAATTTGATTTGAGATTTTACTAAAAATCAACTTGTAGACAACCTGTGTAACTGTATTCCTAACCCTTTCTAAAAAACGAACTACTCATTAAAGCTACCAAAGTTTTCCTGAGTTTCTAATGCTGATTGTTGGTAATGAATACATAAATCAGATGTCCTGGCAAAGCCTCTAGTGCAAACCTCTCCTTGACTGTTTCTCTCTGTTAGTGAATGAAAGGCCATAAAAAAATAAATAAAAACATTTACTCATCATTCAACTACTGTACTGATATATCTCCACAGAACAAAGAGAGGCATCGTGCAACTACAAAGTTGACTCCTAGCTTCTTGTTTTCATCAAGACCGCAGACGAGATAATAATGAACGCTGCTGAAGCGAACGTGTTACACAATTATACTGTGAGCACACCATCATCATAATGTGACAGCTTCCAGCCACTGTAGTGGGAAGAATGGACTTTGATCCTCATCATACGGTCGGCGTCTTTTGAGTGCTACCGGCTGTGAGATTTCAGCTGCAGTTTGATCTCCCAGTTTCAATGGCAAGTGTTGGCCGCCTCACCGGTACGGCGAGCATGGAGCGTGAAGTGGACATGTATCTCCATTTTATGGGCAGCCTCCAGGCGTGTGTGTGTGTGTGTGTGTGTGTGTGTGTATGTGTGTGTATTGTAAGCCCCTCCTGGGCTGAAGCATGAAGCCCTTTAACTTGTTGTTTCCATGGGGACAATGGCTAACAAGGGAAGCAGGCCCTGGTGTTAAGGAGGAAGTCTCATATGTCTCTTTAAAGCCTCCCCCTCAACACACACACACACACACACACACACACACACACACACACACACACACACACACACACACACACAAATTAATATTTACTGCTTGGCTTATGGCCTCTCTCATACCACAGGAAATGTAGCACCAATTAAACAAATATACACATATAATATAATATAATACATAATATTACCCTCATATAAGAAACTGCAGGCGTATCAATTACAGTGAAAAGATAAAGCAGACAGATCGAGGCCAAGGTGACTCTTCGGTGTGCTGGGCCTGAACATTTGAAAATGCTTGGATGGGTTTAACAAGGCGTTTTTTTTAACAGCGCTACAGAGAGAAGCGTCTGACAGGCCACTTTGTGTGAGATTGACTGACAGGCTAAATGAGCTGGGGGGGGGATGAAATGACACCCTGTTTGCTGGTCATTTGAATATCACAGCTATAACGCTCCTTTGATCTCCCGATGCTAATTAGGGTCAGCGAAGGCGACAGGGACATGAGCACACGCTCACGCACACTGTGACACTGGGCCTGATTGCTGTGAGATATGGATGGTTGCCTGCTAGAGATCTTGTTAGGAAAAGGACAATCCAATATGCTGCGCCACATGATGTTTTTGTAGCATTTCCATCTGAAATTGTAATTACAGCGAGAGGGAGGAAGAGGCTGCAGGAAATAACCATGGAAATCTGTTGGACAATGAGCTTTCATAAATAATGGCAGAATTAACATCCAGGCTAAGTTTAAGATCATTTTTATTTTCACTGCGTTACTCGCATTTAAATCTACAAAGCTGTTCACTACAGTCATTAAGCAGCTGAAGGTTAGGTGCCTTGCTCGAGGACAGAAGCACATTTTACATAAGTCTTCAGTGCCATAAACCTTGATGAAAAAATGCTGTGAATACTAAACAAGACCAAGAGTCTACAGCTGCTCTGTGTGGCTGTACTCACCTACCACTGTACACCTTGTAGCTTTGTGGAGTTTGAGCTAAATACATCACTATGTTATATGCTCATAATGACAATGTCAGCATACTGATGTTTAGCAGGTATAATGTTTACCATCTTAGTTTAGCATATTAGCATGATAATATTTGATGATGGATATTTGAAAGATGGATTTGGATCTATCTAAAGGTGTGGTTCTCAAGCTTGGTTAAATTAGTATAAAATGAGTAGAATTGAGTAGAAAACCTTTATATTTAAAGATACACTGAGGAGTTTCTGATATAGTGGTGCTATACAGATTTCTGCTAATGGCTACACCAATACTTTCAGGCAGGGAAGAAGAGTAGTGCAATGATTGGTGGGATTGATGAGTCAATTGAACACTGCACCGATCAATATTATTAAATCAACAGATGTTACTATGTGTGAATTCTGCGGTTCCCCCGTGGTCTTTCACTTCAAAGTTTTGGTTTTACAGCAGGCCACAAACTACTCCTCTGGTTCCCTCTCACAGCTCTCATCAGCATTGTTTTCCAGCAGCAGCAGAAAGGTCTGATTAACTCACTATACACCTATCCAGCACTAAACAGCTGTAGAGACAAAGTTAGCGACTAGCTAGTGAATGAAATGGAACATTTAGCAGAGAAAAAGCCTCTGGAGTTGGTTGGAGACCAAAAGAGAGAGAATATTAGACATACACTCAGTCTCAGACAGTCTAATACAAGAGTTCTGCAATAAACCCTCCCTTCATGAAGACAAGGTTTTTGTTGAAAGTTTTTGAGAGAGATGTTGATTCAATCGTATGATAATTAGTTAATTTAGGTGCTGTTGAACTGTATTACATTATAGAGAGAGGCGATTCTGTTATTTAGCCTCACCTCATTCATTTAAACAGTGTGGACAAAACAGTAGAATGTTTGTTCGTGTAAGACAATAGAACTAAACACCACCACAAACTGCAGCCTCCAAAATGATCAAGGTGAATCAGCACCTTTCTGAAGCAGTTTCAACACAGACTTAAAGTTATAATCACTACCAACTGTATTAGACTGCATTAGTTTAATCATTGTGTACCTAATGAACTGTGCACATTCACCAGGTAACATTACATTGGCTAGAGATGTAAATAACAGTGTATTTGCTAACACACCTGCCAAAAACCTAAATTAATGGCAGCAAAGAGCAAAGAGAAGGGTTAATTGAGGCAAAGCTAAAAGTCTCAGGTCAGATGAGGAAGTTTGATGGGAACAGTTGCTAATAATGCTATTCCTGTAAAAGCAAACAGCAGTTTGTCTTGGACAAGAGCCAGTCAACATAACCAAGATAAGTAATAAGTAATAAAGGCTTTTTGTGTTTGTGTGTGTGTGTGTGTGTGTGTGCTAAGGGGTTTAATAACTTAAAGAAATCTGATGTGGAACCACCACAGAACTGATTCAAATCAACTGACTTTTCAAGATAATTTATTCGTTATTCCTATAATCAGGATTCATTTCTTGCAGCAGATCTTCAGCAGAGACAGTTGGTTTTCAAGTCGGTTTCAGACGGATCTCTCATCTGAGCGCTGACGTGTCACCGTGGATTATGTGATTACTCTCAACATCACATTAGCACGTTCGCATGGGAGCTCAACAAAGCAGCTCCAAATGGACTAATATATGGAAAGTGAACAGGGGGATTCTGCACAATGAGAGCTATTAGTGGTTAGTCATGCAGTAAGTCATGGATACCCCTTAGGACACTGGTGCTAACACACACACGTACACATACAACACACGCGTGTGCATTATTACTTCTGAAAGCTCTGAGAGTATTCCTCTGGTCATATGAATCTAGATAAATGTATAACAGTTCACTAGACTAACGGTAAAGAAAGCGTGTGTATATATATATTGTGTTCTACATCGTACGTGCTTGTTTGCGCGTATTAACGAGTTCAAGTGAGGTGAGAGTGATTGATTTTCTCTTTGTTTGTCAGTTTGATCCAGCTACTCGTTTTGAACAATATCAGAGAATCCAATTATCAGATAAGACTGACGGACATAAGCTCAGGAGAATGAGCTGTACAGTACATTTAATAAGATTTGTATAGACAGTTATGGATATACAGTATACACAATTATGGTTATCATTAGAGCCGGGCAATACGCCTAGGAAGGAAGGTCTATTTTTGGTTAATCAAGTAAATGAAATACGTGACATATCAAGGTACATACAATCCACCGGAAAACAATCATACTAATTGGATTCCACCACTGACCAACAGCCTAATACATATATAGAGATAGTAAAGGAGAGATCCCACAGTATCTCTCCTTTATCATTTCTATAGTAGTGCCTATAGAGCAGGATGAGAAGATACCACTCTCATGTCTGTACATTAAATATGAAGCAAGAGAGACATGATTTCTAGATATACAGATACAGATATCCAGTTCATTGTGGTCGACGTTAATGTCCCTTCAGATGGACACAAGTCAATATCAGTGACGTGTTTCAGAGATGGAGAGAACCTTCTGAACTTCTCCTAGACAGGTAACAGGCTGCTGACTTCATTTTCCTCTAATATCTAAATGTGTTGTAGTGGTTGGTTGTGTAGGTAGATTTACCATGAGAGCAGGTGATGAGTGGGTATGTTGAATGCTGCTAACAGTTTAGCCTTCTGCTAACTGTAGCTGCAGGATGGTGGCTGTATTTTCAAATTTTGACTGAATATGATCCAGTCAGTGATTTGCTGTTGCAGTTTAGTTGCACATAAACATCATTTCAAGGAGACAGGGTTGCCCCGACACAAGCCAGTGGCATCAGTCTTCTTATATAACCATTTGCAAGAGTTTTAGCATATTCCCCAAACTGTCACAACGTTCCTTTAACATACACCACACTGACTTATCCACTGGGTCCTTTGATAAAACACACATGCACCATTTGGGAAAATATCCGTGTGATGAATAAATCTTTGCAAAAATGTCAGATGGTGTTTTACATCTAAGAGGCGCTGTGTATAACGCTGTGAGAGCGCCTCACATAGGCGAAACGCTTCGAGAGGAGCGTTAACATCAGACATCTGCTGGGATGAGCCAAACGTCATCGTGTCTCCTCTGGTCTGTCTGTCTGTCTGTCTGGTTACCTCTGTCCTGACCTTCAGGAGCAGACAGGGATGCGGGCAGATGCACTCTGGGGGGGTTAAACCACATATCCAGCTGCTTCTCTCCGTCAGGCAGCTGCGTAACAGCCTCACTTAACTGCACTCACTGTCCACACAGGAGGCTTTAGTTGCCTGATTTTGATTACTCGCCTCGAGTGGTAAGACGATGATGAAAACACTTGATTACAGTACATCATGCTTACATTGTATTACTTGTGCACTTGACTTGGCAGCACTTTCTGCTCACCTCGGGTGACCTTGCTTCCCACATGATCTGATTCCCTCCTTCTACTGATAATGCATGTTTTTTTTTTTTAATGGTATCCAAACATAAAGCAACAAATCTACACTTTGTTTCTCAACTTGAAGCAAATAACCTGACAAGGTGTAGGATGTGCTCATATCATCTGCAGTCTAGGTAATGAGGCAGAAACACTTGAATAACTCATTCTGAATGTACTCACTTCCTTTGCCTTATCTTCCCCTATTTATCCAACCATATAACCCTCATTTCCCTTTGAAGCCTGCTGATCCTCTGTGACTAGGCGCTGGTGGTGGTACCAGCCGTAGCCGGAAAAGCCCTGGTTAATCTGCGAGGGGTTCCTTACAGACATGGAAGAAAGGGAGGCTTTTGTATTTGGTATTAAAACCCAGAATGAGATTGCAGTTTGTGCTCTATTATTAGACACAAGCTATTCATTTGCACAGAGACCTAAAAACACAAGGAAGTGGAAGAGCTCAAGGTTCAGGAGTTTGAATGTGTTCAATTAACAGTTGCTTTACTGGTTATAAAATGTTTTTTCAGCCACTGAAGACACTCTGTAGAATATTTTCAGTGCTTTATCTTTCCTACAAAACAAATGCGGCACCAAAGTAGTGACCAAAGACCGAAGCAGTGTTTTGACAGGAAGATAACGTTCTAAAAATATTCGACATGAGTATCGGATTGTGTCAGTGGGTGTCTTTTGGGCTTTTTTATTGGATAGCACAGTAGAGAGAGACAGGAAATGGGGAGGCAGAGAGAGGGGGAATGACATGCAGTAAAGGGTCGTCCGATGCGGGATTCGAGCCGGGGCCGACTGCAGCGAGGACTGTAGCCTCTACATATAGGGAGCCTGCTCAACCAACTGCGCCACTCGACGCCCCTTGATGGGTGTCTTTTAAGTGTGGCCCGTTGCACAGCAACACGTAGCTCTGCTAGTGTACCACGTTCCCTGCTGCCTCTCCTAACTGGCAGCGCGCTGATCCGAATCTACTGCAGGTAACATACCAACTTATGCATGGCTAGCTCACACAACGCCATGTCAAATAACCCCAACCGTCCCTTTAAACCTCTGGGTTTTTTTTGCCCATTTGTTGTGAGCACACTTCTCATTGACCTTCACCCGAATCAAATTCAAGTCACTAATGCTGCCTTCAGAGAGACCTCTGGGTCTGCACCATCTACTTGAACTCAATCATGCAGCCTTATGCTCCTTCTCGGCCACGGTGTTCCTCCGAGGAATGTCGTCTGGCATTGCCATCCCTGCACACAAGACAGTCTCAGTCCAGACTGCTCTGGTCCAAACACTGTCAGAGCAGAGGCGTCCCTCTCTGTCTTCAAGAATCCCTTGAAGACTCATCTCTACCAAGAGCACCTCCTCTCTTCACACCTCTATCACCCTAACATCCCTAATCAACACTTTCACTGCACCTCTTCACCTGATCTCCTTGCATTAAAGATGTACTAAGATGTAGTATTCAGTACTTAAACCAAAGTGTCCTACTGCACTACTGTCCCTCACTTGTAAGTTGCTTTGGACAAAAGCATTTGCCAAATGAGTAAATGTAAATGTAAGTTGTAAGTTTTCAGTTTTGCTGCTCATTTACACACACACACACACACACACACACACAGCAGTTACAGAGCAACAGTAGCATTCATTTAGAGTTGTGTTTCTGGTCACACTCGAAAATGTAAGTCCAATATTCTCTCTCTTTTAGCTGTTTTTCTTCTCTACCAACTCTTGAGGGAAACATCTGGCTCTATAGAAGCTAAATACTCCCCTTTCTTCACCAGCTACTTGTTAACTGCGTGTCTGCTGTTTGGTGCTGAGCAGGTTGTGTACAATGGGCTTTTTAGAGTTTTTTAGCTGACACAGCTGGTGACATGAAGCGAAAATCCTCTGTGGGCTTCACAGGGCCTCATTTCAGTTCAGCTTTCGTGGTTAACGACCTGTAGACTGCATCCTCCGACGGATGCGGCCCCCCGAATTGAGACACAGTTTATGTGTGAAGCAAAACAGTAGAGAGTTGTGGATCATTAAACCGAAACAATTATCTGGAAGAGGCAAAGACTCTCCTTAAAGCTGAGGGGAACTGCGGGGTCGGGTGATAATTCACCGCGGGTTTCGGCACTGTGAGTCACATTCAGCATTCCACGTATTTTCCTGATCCATTGCTAATACAAAAATATTGATTAGTGCAGTTTTAACCTTAACAATGGTAGCAGCGATGCACACATTTTATATAAATATTTGTATTTTGAAAACATTGGCATTGCATGCTCATAAATGTTGTCATTCAGAGTAAAACTGGATTTCTTTAAAATTCTGCACCGTCTCATTTAAAACCTTCAGTGAAAATCTAGGAAAAACTTTAAAATATTTCAGACCCAAGCAAAACTAGGAACTGTATCTTTAAATTTACAAACAGGTGCCACATAAAGCTGAACGATATTAAAGTGAGGGAAGTTCTTACCTTGAGTGTGCTGGATGTTGAGCTGGTTGATCTGCTCGGTGAACTCATTCTCCTCAATGGTCTCAGTGCGAGGAACAGATAAAGAGAAACGCCTCTTAAAGTTTTTCATCTTGTTCATGGTGCTGAGGTGCAGAGTCTGGAGGACAAAGAGAGAGAGAGAGAGAGAGAGAGGGAGTTACTTTTACAATCAATCCTTCAGTCTATTGATGTATAGAATACACATTGATGCTTTTCTTGGAGAGCAGTTTAAAGGCCCAATATTTGCTCTATAGGGCGACATCATACAAACTACAAACAAGAAGATTTTTTTTCTTTCAGTGCAAAACGTTTCAAAAATAGATCTTGTACAGAACATATAGTACAGAAAAAAATCAAAGACAACAACACTCCGTGGTGCACTGCCTACATGACACGAGCTGCAGAGTTTGTTGTGCAGCTATAATGGATCTTTATGTGCAGCTTGACCAAAGACAGTCTTCTGTGTCATTTGATAATGAGGCGGAAAGCGGCAGGATAGCAGCTGATCAATACACTCTCTCCCTCAGTGGGTTACACAACCACAGCCATCCCTTTTAGTTAGTTGTCACTCTCCTGCTTTTTTGCTTTTCTTCCTTTCCTCTTGTCTGTCTGCTGCAGAGATGTCTTCACGATTCCTTCAGTATGATGGATTTGTGCATATGCGAGTTCCTGCTCATTATTGTGAAAGGAGAGAGATGTCTGTGGTGGGTTCAGTTACAACGAGACTCCATACTCCCTGCTTTTATTTTTAGGCCTCAACAGCCCATCAGGATATTACTGTCTCAGTGTATTGTCAGATTAAAAGCTCGCTGCAGTACCTGCACAGTGCAGATCAGATGGCTGCCTGAGCACAATCAGGAGCATGCCATGTGTACACATGCATGAATGCTAGGCCTGGGTGATAAAACAACAGCAACATAGCTATATGGAAATTTTTCCACAGAAAGTTTCACAGTTGCATGAACAAACCCTGAGCTCGCTCCCCGCCTGGCTCATAAACAGCCTATCATATCCCTTGATAATGGAGCACGCTCCGAGTGAAAAACAGCCAATCATTGTGCTGAAAACTGTCCCGACCAAGAGCAGGAGCCGCTTCCACCCTTTGGATTACACAACACGTCGTCAGCCACAATCAACATCCGCCACATCTCAAGACACAGCCCACAGACAGTTCAGGATGGAGAGGCATCAGCAGCAGCACCGATTGACAAAACATCGAAACGGGGAAAAGGACGAAGCTCACGCAGCAGTGTAACTACTCTTCTCCTGGTCAAATAGCTCATTCAAAATGATCAATAATTATCGACATTGTACAGTGGCCCTGAGAGATCAACACACTGCAACTTAAGAAAATGCAAACAGACAAAACACAAACAAATTCAGAAAACATCATCAATTTGACAACATGTGCTACAAATACTCCCAACACAGCGGAGGTGTTTCCAGGGGACACTGGGATGCACTTGTTGTTTAATGCTTTTAACTTTAAAAGTCACAAAGCGTTGAACAACAAGTGCGTCCCGGCCAGGTTCATCACATTTTTTTTTTTTTTTTTTAAGTTATTTTTGCCTTAATTCCGATAGTGACAGTGAGAGACAGACAGCTAAGTCAGGGAGAGAACCCCCACCCACCCGCTTGTGTGCGTTGTTCATGAACAAAAGAGTTTACTGAGATTTGCTGTTCAGACTGAGGAGGAGTTGTCAGTCAATATGAGGAGTGAAGAGGTGACCATTGTAAGTGAAGAAGATCATGCCGAAGCTCAGAAAAGCAGAAATCTATCAGAGGGATATCAAAGGTATTTAGTTGGTCAAAATCTACAGTTGGGTTCGCTCTAGAAAAAAAAATAGGAAACTGGAAAATGTCATAGAGCTGGTCGACCGAGGAGCATCTTGTGGGTGACGGAAAGAAGAGGAAGGATGTAGGCGGACATGTTTCCTTGTCAACAATCAAGCGAAGACTTCATGACAGAACCTCAGAGGATGCAGCACATGATGCAAACCCCTGGTAAACCACCGACAAAGAAAGACCAGACTGCAGTTCACAGATACGTAAGAGTCCTGGAACAAAGTCCCACAACAAGCAGGAACTGCAGGAGGCTGCAGTGAAGGCCTGAGGGAGCATCACCGTCAGAGATACAAAGATACAAAGGTACAAAGCGTCTGGTGATGTCCCTGGGTCCAAGACTTCAGGCAGTCATTGACTACACAATATTAAATATGATGATTTTGTTTGACTCCATGTGTATCTGTTCAATACTTTTGAACCTCTATACACCTCCCACGCAATTCATTCTATATTGATAGAAACCTACTCAAATTAAAGCTGAGACTTCTTTTCTGAAATTCTGTTTTTTATTATCTTTCGTCATGATCCATTCAAACAATGTGACGGCTTATTGGTCTTTTCCATCCAAGCCTTCTGTAAGACTAAGTTGTAATCTGAGTTGAGGTAGATAATACAGAAGCAATTGAGGACCAATGAAGTAAATCCAAAACAAAGATAAATAAACGATAATAATCACATAAAATACAAAACAGAGAAACCAAACCAATTGAAATAACTGAAACAGAACCCTTTATAAAAATTGGGTATGAGAAAAAGAAGACATTAAAAACATAACATTATACAAATGAGACTTGGTATTTCAATGTATTTCATTTAAAATTAAGGATGATGAACAAAAAAAATGTGAAACTGCCCAAATACTTTCAGTCTGAACAGTATAAAGGTGTAACAATATGCACAAAGACCCGGGAGTTAAGAGAAAAATAATGACGGCTTTCTCAGAACAAGAGAAGTGTGGGTGGCAGCCATAAAATGAACAGTAAGAGGAGGAGAGGAAGCGGCTCAAAAAGCGACGGCAGAAGTAAGTAATCCCCAGATCAGCGCAGAGAAAGGGAGGACTCCTAATTCCAAACAGGGGAAGCCTTTAGGAATCAGTCAAACTCAGCATGTGACTCTTGGTTGGGGAGGGAAACATGCTCCTGGCAGCACAGAACAGCGAAGTCACTGCCGCAGCACTGCTGAAAAGAGGACTGCCAACCTCTGTATGCTGTTAATAACACAATCATGTTCAGTGAGCAGTTGAAGCAGCAGCAGCAGAGTCCTCGACTTTATACTTGTGGAGCTGGAAAATGCCTCTGGCTTCCTCATCACAGCAGTTAAAGTGCAGTTAACATCTATTTCATACACACACACAGATATCTTAGCAGCAATAATTCACTGCATGGGGGCCGGAGTTTTCCCCCAGCTCATTGAATAAATAAAACTGACTTGACTTTGTAAAGCTTTGTTGTTCTTGTTCTGCTGCATGTCTAATGTATTAGTGTGTGAGCTCATGGAGAAAAAAAAACAAGAAAAAACAGAGTCAAATTCCTTGTATGCGTTCACATGCTTGGACAATAAAACTCATTCTGACAGAACACAAAGTCGTAGCCGTGACAGAAGACGGTGCCTGAAATATGAATCCTGCTGCAAAGACAATCTATACAATCACTACAGTTTCAAGACAGGCTCTTTGTGATAAATTCCCGCTTGAATCGTTTCTTTTCCAATGTGATTATGCTCTTATTAGCATGACTGAGTGTCATATAATCCACATGATATTACAGTGTTGAAGCTAAATACAAAGCAACTCATTATAAAGGAGTTTAGCCCTGTGCAATCCCTCCTGTGCACACGTATTAAATGTGGAGAATAGACTTTATACCTGCGTAACAACAGGATGTGTGTCGGACGTGTAGGAGTTTTGAAGGAGGATCTCTGAGATGCTGTGACGTACTAGGATGAAAGAAGAACAATGAAGTCTTCAGACGAAAAAGAAAGTCATAAACAAGGTCATCTTGACATCACGGTTTAAAGCATGTGCATCCTGTGTTAGTTACAGTGAGTGTGTGTATGGTCTCCACAATAATAACTGAGAAGAGACGTCACCTCCTCGGTCATCTCTGTGTAATGCTGATGGTGGCTCAAATCCGATTGTGATGTCGCCTGGTATTTAAGGGCCGACTCTGATTTGCACAAGACGAGAACTGATTTTCCGTCTCCACAGCAGCACCCAATATTAATGTCCCTGATTCAAGTATCTGACCAAATGTGAGATATGGTCACTATCTTCCCTTGTGTTCCTGATGCTGTTAAATAAAATGTTTATGCAGAGCATGATGATGATGTCACATCACTTTATCCTGTGAGACATTTGTGTGAAATTTAGTGATGATTAGCATATGAATTGTTAAATTATTGCCAAAAACATGTTTTCTGAGATTACAGCAGTGACATACAGTATATCAGGATAACGAAAACTAGCAGTGCTTGACCAGCTAAAGCTAAAAAATAGACATTATAAGCATTGACAGGCATTTGCTGGACACTTATACATTATACATGCTTGTTGTGGATAATCCTGGGATCTTTAATGAGTGGATATAGCAATTACTAGGATGAATTGCTATTGCACTGTGATTTAACATGCCAAATCATAGTGAACATAGAAACACCAACAGACAATCAACAGGTATCTGTTATTATAACTGCCAGTCAAAGTATACAATATCAGAGAAGCCGATACATTCAGGAAGCTGGTAAAATAAAACACTATCAGATATAAAGCAGATTAAGGGGTTAAGAACGGAGGAGTAAAGAAGCTCACTTTCCAGAGAGAAATCAATGCTATAGACCGGCTGAAGTGCTGATGTGTTCGTGGTCCTGGCTGATATTTTTCCCTGTCAGACTTCCCCTGTGTCTCAGCAGGGTACAGCTTCACTGAATAGTGTATAAGCACCAGAGCACTTCATACAGGAGTTCAATTGAACAACATGCACAATGTAGTTTACACTGCGGTCTAAAAAAAGAGGTGTAATCCACTCAACCAAATTAGCGTTGGTACAAAGACCTCTTTGTGTCACGAGCTGACTAACAGTACAGGGCGCTTTTACTAGTTTGGCCTGTTGGTATCTGTCTAATAAGGAGGATGTGTTTCGTTGCTACGATGTGAATGAGAAATGACCTTTTCTCTCCCTGCGTCTTTTAACTGATGCTGCACAGTCGTTTTTCTTCGCTGCTCTCACTCAAATAACTGATGTGATTTTTTAAGATGCTGTTGATGCTTTGATAATTGCTGTAACGTGCTTTTAAAAATATCTTGTGACTTTCATCATTTGCGTTCTGGAAAACATTTTACCACAAAATAGAAATGTATCAGAGGATCATTTTCACTCACTGTCCACATTACCTCTTGATCTGCCACTTACATTAACAATCCTATTGGTTTTTAGCCGAACCCTTAATAAACACATGCAGGAGTAAAATTACAGTGAGGCGCACAGGAATCTTGAATCCTGTGAACCAACACGTTATCTCATAGGATACAAATCTGTGAACTAACACGTTGCTCAAACAAGAATTAGCAACTCTGTGTAAAAGAAACGTGGCCTCTCATCTGCCGAGACCAAGCTAAATTACATCGTGCTGTGAAAAAAGTGTGAAAAAATGTAGCCAGATCTTCATCTAAGTTACAATATCGAACAACCGCAATGTGTAATTTAATAACACACAAATCCTTGTATTGTTCTTGTCCACATTGAGCGCATCATTCAAACAATCACAGTGTATTCTTGAAAAAGTATGTGAACCCCTCGGCTAATGGCATCAACAAAAGCTAACTGGAGTCAGCAGTTATCAAACCTGGAATCTAATCAATGAAACCAGATTGGAGGTCTGGCTTACAGCTACTCTGACTTCAATCAAACATTTTGACTTTGATTTTTGATCAAAAGAGGCATCTGCTGATGGGACCCAGGCCTCACAAAAAAGAGCTCTCAGAAGACTTATGATCAAGAACTTTTGATTTGCATAATTCATTCATTCAGCAGCCTTTTAAGGTCATGGGTGGCCTGAGCCAATCCCAGCTGACACTGGGAGAGGGTGGGGTACACCCTGCTCGCTAGCCTATCACAGGGTTGATTCCTGAGTCTGCCATATGTAAATCATGTCGTATGGTTGCATGGAGCAATGGTTTCCCTGGCAGGACATCACACAGGAAGCCGCTGCTCTCCAAAAAACAAACGCAAATGCACAAATGTTTTATATTCTACCCTGTGAAACACTGTACACAGCCTATTTTTAAATATTAGTGTCTTCTGCTACATTGGCCTTTACAAGCAATAAATCAACTTTCCGTTATTTCAGATAACATCACAGCAGGAATGTGATCTGTTTGCTGCCATTTTGGCCTTCCTTCTCTATCCCAGTGCCATTCTACAGCCACGCTGTGTTTTGAGCTACATGCTAACGTCAGCTGGGCAAAATGTGACTGCTGATGTTCAGTAGGTATTTTGGTTACCACAGCCACTATTTCAGTTTAGCATGTTAGCATTATCACTAAACACAGGTACAACTTACGCTGATGGGAATGTCATTAGTTTTGCTGGTAGGCGGTCATAAACCAAAATAATGGACAATTTGAAACCTTGACTGGATGATGGCACAGAAGGAAAAGTCTGATCATCACCAAAGTTATTACAGTTCATCCTGAAAAGAACACAATTGTTCTTTGAAGAAAACAAAAGAATGTTTTCTTTCCATGGCAATTTTCATGGAAGTCCATCCAATAGTTGTCAAGGGAAAATCAAGTGATTGATTCCAAATGATCTTAAGAGGGACAATCGTGTCGAGACAGGCAGCTGTGGCTCAGGCGATAGAGCAGGTCGTCCAATCCAATTCAATCCAATCCAGCTTTATTTATAAAGCACTTTAAAAAACAACCAGAAGGTCCCACTTAAGACTTAAGAATAAAAAACAAGGGTGATGTTAATTTACAAGCTTACTTGCACTTCCCTGACACACACATTTCTCTGAGCGAAAGCTTCTGTGAAATGTTTCAGATGTAAATATATATATGGGTTATTAACCACTTAAGAGTTCCTTGCATCCCTGGAAGAGAGCAGTAAAAACCCACGCCCCATATTCACATCTAAAATAACTCCATTTCGAAATATTTGTCAGGCATCACTGAAAAATGCTTAAAATGCAGCAACTTTCAGTGTATACAGACATTCCTTCCTGTTTACAGTTCAGAGTATGACTGGGAATGTAGGACACAGTGATACAGAATCTTGTTCCATTTGTTTTGGGTACAAACACTGTTTTTCTACTATGGCTCTCCCCATTTGTACCGCCAAAACTGTAAATCATGGTTGGAAATTATGGAAGCATTAATGACGACAAATCATTTGAGAGATCACTAAAAAAGTCTGAACACTAGTCTGTCTGCAGGTCAGATCTGTGCGAGTGGGAGGACAGAATCATGACTGTAGCAGATGATTTGAGCATGTGAGAGAAATTGTTGCTTTAACTGCATTTGAACCAAACTGAAAAATGACAGGGCCAAGATGGCGTTGCAGAGGAAACGCTGCTAAATATGAAAATGCTAGCAATAGCTGTAACATTGACCGGAACGTTCTCCAAGCCATGGACAGAATAACCGATAACATCATGAAGGATATCGATGCTAAAGTTGACATGGTGCTGGCGGCTATAAGCGATCAAACAACCCTGGTTAGTGCTGAATCGGATCATCCCGCTTGTACTGGATGGAGGATTTTCTTTCCTCAATGATTATTCAGCAGCAGTGGTCAAGAAATGCAAGGCCTTTGATGACATGTAGGACAAAGATGTGTTTTGTGAGGTCATTGCGACCTTGACCTTTGTGAGATCACCATGACCTTGAACTTTGACCGTTGACAACCAAAATCTACTCATTTCATCCTTGAGTCCAAGTGAAAGTTTGTGCCAAATTCAAAGAAGTTCCATCGAGGTATTACTGAGATATTGTGTCCATTAGAATGGGATGGACTGTCTGACTGTTGCCGGAGTCATAAAGACAAGATTTCTTTACATTTCCTACAAGTAAGGAAATATATCACTTAGTGTGTAAACTTTATAGATCACCCTGAGATGTCTGCTATTGAGAAAATACTCTTTCAACCACTAGAGAGGGTCTCTCTTAGTTTGCTCTATGATGTAATGTAATGTAATCTACTAGAATGAATTGTCAGGGACTATTTCTGAAGAATTTGGAGTTACACCAGAGATATCTGTTAACAAAAACAATCTGGGTTAGAATTATACAATACATACATCTCATACTTTAATCATTTAATCTCTCATTTTCTCCTCTGTGTCTCAGATGTAAAACTGAAATACCTACCTTTCCCTCTCCTCCTCTCATTTTTTGAGATACCTTTGTTGTGCATGTGGCCCGTTGGTCTAGGGGTATGATTCTCGCTTAGGGTGCGAGAGGTCCCGGGTTCAAATCCCGGACGAGCCCATTGTTTCCGATAAGAATGTGATATCTTTCTGTAAAGTCCTCAAAGCCAAGACCAAATATCTGTTTCTCAAAGGTTTGCTCTTTGGTCATGTCTCCCCCTAACAGGACTGAATGTATGTTTGACTTGTACTGGTCATAACTTAATTCTTCTTTCATTGAGGTCTGATTATGTCTTTAGGCCTCACATTGCAATTTAAAGAAACAATCTATAGAGATATTTGGAATGGAAATGTGTCTTTAGTGAAAATGAACTCGTAGAGATCTGAAAGATTATCAGGAACCACAGCTAGACTCTGTTTCTGTGTAAAGGGTTTGTGTTTGTATTTTAAAGCTCAGCTCAGAATTTGAGATTTTTCTTGAGATAAAAATGAAATATTCAAATTCTGGATGAGCCCGTTGTTTGGAGTAACATAACAATGGTCAGTAGCGACATGTTGCATTCCGAAGAAATGTCTTTACATATATCAAAGCAGACCTTGCTTGGTTGTGTTATTTGGATGCTAAAACATAGCATATACAGATAGGTGAGAAATGAAAGCAAAAACCAATGCAAACTCTCTTAGTAAAGCATTGGGCCTCTATGTGTTGCCTTGGTGTTGATTATACAAGTCTCTGGAGCTCCACTGGAGGGATGGAGTAACAAACTTCTTGTCTATCCTTTATTCTAATACTGTTACAGAGTTTTATCTGTTTGGGTCCAACATATGAAACAATGTTGAAACAATCTGAGCTGTTCTGAGCAGAAATGTGTCTTCAATGAAAATGCCGCAAATAGCTCAGAATTTGAGATTTTTCTTAAGATAAAGTTTAAACACAAAAGGCTCGTTGGTCTAGGGGTATGATTCTCGCTTTGGGTGCGAGAGGGCCTGGGTTCAAATCCCCGATGAGCCCGATTTTTGGGACAATACAGCAATTGTCTGTTAGCAACATACAAACACAGCAGACCTGATATCAGGTGATCAGAAGCTGCTGAAACAGCACACTATCTTAAATCTCATCCTGCCCTTGAGAATCTAAAACATTGACTTGTGTACTGAGAAGCAGAGTGTTTGTCCTCAGGCAGCCACAAGTGGGGATGCACCATGTTTGGTGTTTGCCAGCTTCTCCAGCATGATATTTTCTCCCTGTTGTCCTCTCTTGTTTTCTCTTCTCACCTCGCCGCGATTGAAATAGAAAAATAGAATCTGAGGTATCACGCTTCTCAACAGGATGTAGAAAAATGCCCCCCCCCCCCCCACTCTGATTGGGATCTTCTCTTTGTTCACTCCACTCCCTCATTTGCCCTCTTGAACAAGTTAATTGCATGGGTCGTCAGTGAGAAAGTTCCTGATTGCAATGGACAATTTGTGTGTGTGTTTGTGTGTGTGTGTGTGTACGTGTGTGTGTGTGTGTGTGTGTGTGTGCACGTGTGTGTGTGTGTGTGTACCAATTTGCTTCATTTATCTTCTAGACAACAGACTTCTCTGTGTGGAGAGCAGTACGGTTTTAGGGTTTGGATGTTTGCAGCCAATCAGGAGTATCTGGCATCAGTCTCAGAGCTACCTCTGTCAAAGGCTGGAAGTTGGTTGTGTGACACTGTCTGACTACACGCACGCACGCACGCACGCACGCACGCACGCACGCACGCACGCACACACACACACACACACACACAAACACACACACACATGCAATCTCACAAATACATCTGCTCCAAGTGAGGTGCCAACAAATCTCAGCTTGCTCATGGCTGTGATCCTCACGGGACACAAACACACTATATGTTGCCACGGCGCCCACTCTCATCTTTTTTTCTTTTCTTTTTTTTATTCCCGCTCCTCTTTGATCTCTGTTTGTCTTCCTCAGCTGCTCCCCCCATCTCATGCATCTTCATGAGGGTTTATATCTTTTCTGTGTCGTTCAGATGTAACATTCATTTCTTTGCTAATAAATTTCTGATGACAGCCTTCTGAAACACAGACAGTCGACAGAGAGCCGCTCATATGTGTGTTTGTACTATTACAGATGGGAGCACAGTCATTGATGTGTTTACTGAAATTAAACACTGAATGATGAAAACAAGCTCACTCAGTGCAGCAAGGCTGTATCAAGGATTAGTTCCTCGTCAACAAATAATCTTAGACAAAAACAAGGGCGGACTGAAATAATTCATGCCAGGAATTTGACTCCATCCCAGGCCCCCCCCCCCCCCCCCCACACACACACACAAACCATGATGTGATGATGTGACCAAGTTGATGTCACGGGTACCAGAGTAGTTGGTTATTTGTGGTTATTGGTTTATTGGTTGTAGCTAATCACTAAATCTGAAAAAGGGATTAAATTAATATTATTCATTTTTATTTATTCATTTTTTTAATTATTTTTCAATTCTTACAGGAGAAAATGGAGGCTACAACATGTCAATAAGTCAACAGAACATTAGGTGAAGGGCAGCAGTTTTCCAGTGCTCTCTCTCCCTTTCTCTCTCTTTCTCTTTCTCTCTCTGAACAAGGGTCAACCAAAATCATGTGACTGATTTCTGAACTCTTCACTTTTCCGACCGCTCAGCAACAATGGATAATTATTATTATTGTTTACCATTTTCAAAGGCAAACTCAGTGTAGACAGATGGGGCTGGCAGAAGCAGAGCCTCAGCGGCAACAGCGTGGACACACACTGCCAGCTGCCGCAGTTCAGCCAGGTAGTGTCATACACAGGTGATGGAAGAGGTCCGTCAACTATTTATTATTTATTAATGAATTATTATCACTGGTTAAGTTGACTGTTCGCGGTGCAGGACGAAACGACCCTCAGTCGTCCCGGTTCTCCTGTTGGGCCATTGGACAACAGTTAGAACGAGGCCTGGAAAGGCCAACAAAAGCATCTGTGGAGCTGCAGCTGCATCACGAGCCAGGACACTGAGTCATGTCCTCTGAATGACTGGGGGAATTTGAGGCTGTTGAGACTGTCTGATCATTTGCTATTTCTTCAAAGCCCTAAAGTAACCTGCATCCGTGTTTACCTGATGAAGAGCAGAGGCGGAAGTATCATGACAGTGTCACAGCAACACCTCATTAGTTTCCTGTGTTCTACCAAAAGTCAACATTGGTTTCGTTTACTGTGACAATGATAATGTTGATCAAATAGTTTTTGTGCCTAAAACTAACCAAAACTCAGCAAACATTGATCATTTTTTTAAAGCTCATTTCTTAGCCTTTTTGAAAGGCCCTAACAAATGATGTTGTGGCTATAGCTCTGGCTGAAACGAAAAGTTCAATCCCACCCATAGGCGTAGATTTCAGGGGGAGATGCAGTGGATACGTCCCCCTCAATATTAAGAGCATTTGTCCACCCAAATAAAAAAAACACTAGAAAATTATTCAAAGGTGCAACAATGCCTCCTACAGGGACAGGGATTTCTTCTTCTTCAGCACTGGGTCTTTTTTTTTTACTTCCAAAATATGAATATGAATTATGAGCTCAGACAACCACTGAATCTTTTGAATATTTACTGGCAAACGCAATTATCCTCAGCACGCACACATAGCGTTGTGATCTCAGTCAGGCTCATGCAGGCAGGTTGATAACCATGGAGCCAGATGGGAAAGGAGGTGGAGGAGGAGAGGAGGAGGAGGAGGAGGAGGAGGAGGTGGAGGAGGAGGAGGAGGAGGTCTGATATTGGGCCATTTTTCTCAAAAAGTCTTAAAACCAAGTAAGTTGTGAGCCACTGTGATGTTGTTTTAGTTTCTTTTTAAAGGTAATGTTGGCATACCCATAAAGGCTTGCTAGCTAGTTAAGATAGCAGCAGACAAGCTAATCTAACAGTAGCAAGGATAATCAAAAGAACAGCAACATGTGTTTATTTGACAGCGTGCAACATTTGAATTGAAGAGCTTTACTGCATTGCATTCATTATATTTGAATTGTCTCCTGCATGGTGGCTACATTTTGTGTTTCCTTTATATAAATAAAGACATTTCACAAACAACTCATCCATGGTCCCACCACACTACGTATGTTTACATGAACACAAGAAAACAGGTTATTGTGAGAAAGCAGGTGATGCAGGAAATCTGACAATGGGTTTGTAGTGCACTGTAGTGACCAAAGTACTGTAGCTAGAGTGGTGATGAAAAGCATATTATGCTTCAGTCAACAAGCTCACAGAGAGCCATTTGTGGCATCACGTCCGCGCTAGCCTCTGTTCCTCCAGCATTTGTAACTAACTCAATACAATCTCTCATTCAGCCACTCCAGTAAAGGAGGTTAAAGAAAAGTGTATGGTGCAACACTAACTCGCTAATAAGCTAACCTTCTCCATTTTGAACTCTCCGGCTATCCCTTCCCTTAAAGGTCATAACTGTGAAATCATGACCTGCCCAGTGCAGACAAAATGTTGTCCTTTTGGCCAGTGACCAAATCCACTGGAGCAGTTCAGTGATTGTTGCCTCGGGGGGGGGGGGGGGGGGGGGGGGAGGACTCTGTGTGATTCAGCAAAAAGCCATATGTCAGTGGTCGAGTGAACCTAAATGAATATGCTCCACTCCCCTCATGCGTACTCATTTAGAATGGGGCCAGAAGGAAAAGATGTGGGGCTTGTTTAGATGGGCTTTGATTTTCAAGAGGTCAGTGGGCACAGTCATCAGAAAATATGATACACATTTACCAATCCGTCTACATATAAGGCGTGCAGCACAGGCACGGAGGTACACCACTGTGACTCATGCTGGGGGATCGGGTCACACGTGCGCATGCTCAGATTCAAAACCTCGGGCAAATATTTTCTGACTCTCTCTTACACTTTTTTTTTTTCCCTCTGCCCAGTTTGCTGAGATGGAATGAATGAATGACCCTGAGAGGCCACTGAAAAGCAGCTCTGGCACAGTGTAAGCGCAGACCATTAGCCAGCTAACAGGGAGACCACAGCTTCATCCGACTGCTGTGTTTGTCCAATGAAACCTGGCATGGCAGCTTCCTGTTCCTGACAGCCGGACAGGCTGCCAGCACAAGCTGTGATCTCTAGGAGGGTCAAGGGGGGGGGGGGGGGGGGGGGGGGGGGGCAACAGCAGACATGCAGAAACAAACTAAATAAAAGAAAGGTTGATCTGCTATTTGGAGATATGACCCCCAAGGTGAGATGCAGAGGGAGGACAAGAAAAAAGAAACCCAGGATTCATTTGTATAATTATGAACTGGTTTCTTATTTTTTCACTGCTGATGTCTTGTTTTAAGTCCCATTAATAATAGTCACCTTTAGCCACTTCTGTTGGTGATAAGGAGGGATTTCTTCACATAAGGTTTTTTTTTATCAAACTATAATCTTGCACAGCAGCCACACTGCTCACAACACTTTCTCTTACAGTAACCTGGCATCTCAGTAACATATGAGACATATCAGAGATGGGTTGGCTATACCCAGAGAAGAGGTACTCTATCTATTTCTTCCAGAACACAGATCAGGTTCTGGAGCAAGAGCACAAAACGTTAATTGGTTACAACATCACATTAGAAATGAATTCAACATGAATTATGTGCTTTTCTTTGCACTTAGACTTAGTGTGTGTGTTTGTCTGTATGTGTGCATGAGTGTGAGAGAGAGAGAGAGAGAGAGAGAGAGAGAGAGGCACATGCACTCAACTGTCTGTGTCATCTGTGTATGTGTGTGATCGGTCATATGCTCTAAAACTGACCTTGGGCCTGGGGTTACATTACTGTGTGCTCCAGTAGTTCATATGGACGGGAAAAAAAACAGCTTTGCTTTTACAACTGTGCGTGTGCACACACAGATAAAAACCAGAGTGGTTAAGAGAGAATCACTGTTAAACAGCTGGTGTGTTTAGTCTGCAATGCAGCTAATCCAATTTTAGCTGCCATTATCCAGCCATGTTCTAACAACAATGACACACGTATAATGGAGATATTACAAACCTTTGTACCGTTGAAGTGTCCAATCCACAGTTAAATGTGAACAGGCCTGGATTCATACATAGCTACAGCTTCTGTTTCTGTAAGCAACCTGAAATAAAGTCCCAATTTGAGTTGTACAGTATGAATCTGAATTTGGATGAAACCTGGTTCTTACAATAGCTCTAACAGAAACTAAATTGCACGTTAAAATCCTATTTAGAATCTGCAGATTTGTGAGACCTATTCCATTCAAATGCATTTTTTTTTCTGTCCAGACTACGTAAGATTAGATACATAAGATGAAGTCAAAAGCTACTGTGGTAAAACTAGTCAGACTAAATATACAGTATATGAGTATTTCTAATCTCGACTTGGATTGATGGAGAAAACAAATGTGTAAATTGAATTCTCATCTGTTGTCAGATATGAAAGATTTCACACCTTTGAGACAGGATTTACTCACATAATTCAACATTTGGAAAATAAACCAATTAGATGAGAAGATCTACACCACTCTAATGTTTGTATGTTGAATATGCGAGCTTAGCTTAGCATAAAGACTTAGAGGCAGCAGCAGACAGCTAGCCTGGCTCTGTCCGATTTTGTACCTGCTAAACAAACAAGATATAAAGTGTTAATAGATAGCTGCAGGAATGATGTATTTTTGCATCACCCTGGCACCATGTCAGGCACCAAAAACCTATTAAAAAACGCATAAAATTCAGGACAAGGGAACCGGAGCTGAACAGGGGAACATTTTATTTAACTTGTAAAATAACATTTATGAATTGCAGGTAAATTTAATCCTTATTCCAAAAGTCTGGTTAGGACTGGGAAAGCAGAATAATAAAGTTCAAAATTGGCTGTACTAAGGTAATATGGTTTACTCTTAAATAATTTAAGGAAAGATAATTGTTGAATTTCAGTTATTCACAACATTTAGAGCTGCTTTAATTGATGGTTCTGTTAGCATGTTAGCATATAATCCTGTTGTTTGATGCTGGGCAGGTAGTGTTAAGGTGGAAACAAGATGGAGGAGAGTGGAGTTGTCAGGCCAGGAAACCAAAACACTAAAAGACTCTAAAAGGGTCTTTAAACCAAAGAGGAAATTTGAGTTTTCTATTCTATCTAGTTTGTCAATGCAACATTTCACAGTAAACATGGTCATTTCTTGAGGTAGCTTTAAAGCACATTTTCTTTATCACACAGGATTTTATTACAGGACAATTCGTACAAACTAAAGAACCATAAAGCCTGAGAATCATATCTGTGTTCAGTCCATATCTAGTGTTTTATTTAGTTGGCTCGGATGACAGTCAGTTAATATTCACATGAACTCCAAACAAAGCTCGAAGAGAGACAACTATCTGATTGTTGCCTTAAACAACATTGTCTGACCTTTTAGGAAGTTGGGATAAACGAAAGCCAGTTTTGAACTCCTCCTGTTTCCTTTCTACGTGCTGCAATGAAAAACCAATGTCACCCTGAACACTGTTCAGTGAAGAGCATTGGTTTAAGGCCTGTCTGCATGTTTGGCGTGATTAGTCTGAGAGATAGAAGCAACCCAGAGGTGGTTTTTTCCCCCCTTGCCCCGCGGTGGTAATCAATCCTGTCAGACATCTCTCTCTGCAGGGTTGTGGAGAGAAAAGTTAAGCCTCGACAGACAGTGAACCAACCTTGAGATTCCACTTCACCAGTGTTACACAAGGCGCGTAGTTAGAAATGATGTCACATTCTCGTCTCCTCTTTGTCCCTGAGCTGAAGCTATAATAACGATGACCTTTTGTTTCCTTCCATCCCATCTTTCCTTGGAGTCGGGCCTCACCAGACAACAATCACTGCCTTATATGCTCTGTTATATGGCAGTACATTACACTCCCCATTTCTCTCCCTGACATTATTCTTCACTTTTTCTCTCGGTCCTCATCCAGCTCACGTCTTCTCAGACTTTCTCTCTGACTACTTTCAGAGAAACACTGATAATTAAAGCATCACTAACAGCGAAAATGTGTTGACAGCAACAATAAATCCCTCTGTCTTTCCGTCTGTTTCTGGCTACATGTCACCCTCTGCCCCCGTGTGAACAGTAGGCCTACTGTACCCAGGGGCCGCCAGTGCATAACAACAACACTGGGGTCAGCATCAGACCAGCCTATTGTATCACAGGTCACCACGGTTTGTGCAACAGGCCACTCACGTCATTGTGGTTGTTTTGCTTGGACATTCATAGTTTTGCTTGGACATTCATACAGTACATACACTACTAATAGTCTAACTGGTAACAGCTTCCTGTCTGTTTTGCTCATTTCTGTCACCAAATGATATTAAAAAAAAGCGATTATGAGAAATCTTTTTGCAGCACATACACAAAACAAGCTGCCAGCCTCATCAAGCAACAGGTTCTTAAATATTCATGGTCATTTATTGAACAGTTTTTATTCAATTATTTTCAGGAGACTGTTATATACTCGATGTATAAGAGTTAATCAGATGGAAAAAATCTGAAAACAGCTTAAAATAATACACTGAGGAATTTTATTGCTCTGGAAGTCGATCACAATGATGATTATTGTGTCTTTTGTCTCAGTGATATGGAGGTAAACAGCAGAATTATGGCTTTCATGTTACAAATTAATCTACCAGGAATATGCACTTGCACATTTTACCGTCTGGTACAGTGTGATTCTGGACGATGTCTCATGGCCTTCCAGCAAAAGCAGTAGTCTCAAATTATTTTTTTCACACGGATCTGTTTTCTGTCTACACAGGGCCTCAGCATGGTAGCACAGACATACTTGTCATTCGCCACATCCTTTCTATGTGATCCCTCCACCATACTCTGGGTTGACAGGGAAGCATCCAGGATGCATCCTAATCAGATGCCCAAACAACCTCAACTGGTTCGAACTCCTTCCAACTGTATGAGCACCTCCGATTTGTACATGTCCAGCAAAGAACACTCATGCCTGTCACTAATTGGCAATCTCATTCTTTTGGTTACTTTTTTGGTAGACCCAATTGATGCCTGAACTCCTTAACTTGGCTACTGACTCACTCCCAATTCAGGTGCTGTGTCACACAGCTACAAACCGCCACTGTGTAAACTGGAGGTCACGGTCTGATAAAGCCAGCAGACTGACAACATCTGCAAAAATAATAGATGCAATCCTGCAGGTGGTGGCAGCTCGTGGTACATGCACTGCAGACAATTGCCATGGGTGTCATTGTGCAAAGGGTGCAAGGTCAAAAATGCCTCTTGCCCCATACTCATCATGTTTAGACTTAAGACAAGGGCATCCAGAACATCCCCGACTGCCACTGCCTGCAACAACCATACTGGACTTTCTCCAAACTTTGCCTGTACCTACAGATTCTGTCCATAAAAACTGGAGACAGAAATGATAACAAGGCACAATCCTGATGTAGCCAAACTCCCACTCAGAATGTGTGCTCGGCCTCCTGCTGAGAATATGGATGCAGGTCTCAATCAGCTCCAAAAAAGTGGCTTGTAGTAACGACCCAGCTTGTCTTCTGGGAGCCCAGTCCCACAAGATAATGTCCACAAAGCACATGTACTCTGGCATTTTAACCACAGAGCTACAGGGACAAATTTTTAATGGTGGCTGTTTGGAAGGACGTCTCATTTCTGTCTGCCGTGAGTGACTGACGCTCATAAGAACTTAACACTGAAGATGAAGAGGAAATACAAATTTGACCAACAGGTTCCATGTAGCTTAAAACTTTGGGCAGTGTTGGACCCACATATATTCACCTGTATGTTTGCAGTGCACACACACACACACACACACAATGTAGTTTCATGTGAGTGGGTGTGTATACGTCCATCTTCATACTTTGTACGTATTTAAAGGGCAACAACTGCCGAGCAGATGTGAGTGTATCTTCCTGCTGTCTCATCCTTTTGGGCTTTGCGCTATACTTAGGGCTGGGCGATAAAATTATAGCAATACTTATTGTGAAATTATTTTCCCGGAAAGAAACATAAAAAATGTTTGATAAATGTTTGATATAATCATTGCTTATAGCACGCCCACAAATGAATCACGAACGGCCAATCGTGTCGCAGGAATAGAGGTCTGCATTGTGCAAGTTAGGATGCACGGTGAGAGGTATAAATACAGGCATGTGATATTATTCACAGACGCACGCAGTGGCTGAAGGGCTGAAGATAAGTAAGCAAATACGCTGAAATGAGCGACATCCCAGAAAAAGCAGCTCGGAAGATGACGATATCGTCAAGAAGAGAGGCCACTCAACTTCAGTGGTTTGGAGATATTTTGGCTATTTACAGTCCGACAAAAAACAGAGCAATGTGCACTGCACACTGTGCCGGAGAAATGTTCCACCAAAGACAGGCAACACCACAAACCTGTTTCATCATTTAAAACAATATCACCCGTTAGAACACACAGAACGTAAGAAATTACAGGCACAAACGAGCATTAGTTCATCCTCGACGAGCGCCAGTCCTCTGGGAGGACAACAACGAATTACTTCATTGCCAGATTTATCAATCTCATATCGGAAGCCATGACTTCTCGATTCAATGGATCTCCAGTCTCTACGTCAAAAGAATACAACAGGACCACAACTGGGTGTAAATAAAGGAGTTTATTAACTAAACTACTATCTACAGAGTAAATGCAAGGTGTAATAATCATAAAGATGAAAATAATAATGAAATGAGCAGTGTGATGAGTTGGCAATGGTGGGAGAGAATATGTTATGGCTATACACTATGGCTATACAGCTAATGATGCTACGTCTACGAATTAGGTTTGATGATTAAATATTGCTATATTTCGACATCAACCCAATCATGAGCAGAGTGTTAAGACCGGCCTACTGTGAGTTGCGCTGTAGCTGGAGACCCTCGGCTGGAACCCAGGTGGCTGTGGTTGCCGTGGTAACCCCAGAGACGCGGGATCTAGGTGGATTCTCCTGGAGGCCGTGTCCTGTTATCGCGATGACGGATTCTGCCGGTGTCTCAGCGGTTCAGCTCTGGTGGAGTTTGCCAGGAGACTTTCTGTCTCGGGCTCTCTTGATTTCTGCTCGGCTTCTCTGCAGGAGGTCGTGCAGATGTTATCTAATGGTGTCTCTTGTGGGTTGAAGTGAAATAAACTCTAATGCTCTTCACTTTGGCTGGATAACTTTAGAGGAGACTGGCGTTGACCAGATGACTCTAAAGTTGTCAAAATCTTCAAAAAGGAAAACTTGATGATGATTTAAAAGTTACAAAATGACTCCGAGGCACTTCTGTTGCTTTGGTTCAGTTGGTCTTGACTTGGCTTATAAAAATAAAAGATTGAGCATGTCGACAAAAATGACATTACTTGGAGCCTGTGGCAAAGAAAAATAAAAGACGTGAAAGGTGCAAAAATGACTAAGAGCCATGAGTTTGTGGCGAGCAGCTTAGAGCTAAGAGTTTCCATGGCTACAGAGCCGGGCTTTGAGCCGGGACTCTGAGCTTTGAGCAAAGTTCTCAGCTTCTAGTTTCTGCATCGTTTTCTAGCTTTAGCTTTTCAGCCTCTAGCGTTTAACTTCGTTTCTCGCATCTTCTTCCTTCTTAGCATCTCGCTGAGTTTCTAACTTTTTCGCGTTTCTAACATTTCTGACTTCTAACCTTTCTGGCTTTTCCGACTTCTTGTCATCTCTGAACTGAACTTCTGACTTTCTCTTCATCTGGCCTTCTGTGAATTGTTCACGACTGTTTTATCCCCTGGGGGCTGGCGCATGTTTCAGGGGCGTCACCCGTCTTTTCCTGTGTTTCCACTTGGAGAAGAGATTAATTTTCCACTGAACTTTGGAATAATTTAAATCTAGAGTTTATTTATAAACTCGCACATCCGTCTTCCACCATGACCACAAAACATTAAGTGAAATAACATAGAAAACTACTTGCACTAATAATGGCAGAAAGGAGTAATAGGAGTGTTGATTTCATATTACATCCTTCAAACCTGGAATTAATCATGATACAAGTGGTTAATTGGTCAAACAAAAATATAAACATTTCCCAAAGCTAATGGTCTATACATGTGGATTACACAGCAGTTCTTTGACTGTAATAATAATAATATGGACATCCTGGATGTCATGTAGTATGTTACCTTGTGTGAAGGATGCTGACAGTACGGTCACATGAAGGACATTGTCTTAAAATCTACATGTTACATTTCAGACATTCTATGGGATAGAAGTTTGGGGTTAAGCTATTGCATAGGAAAATCTCATGAGTTACAGAACAGTTAGATATTTAATTTTACTTTCTTCCTTAGATCTGTGTCTGTGAAGAGAGTTCTGCTGGTCACTACCCAGGATTGGAATGTGGGTTGTAGTTTATGACTCTTATCTAGAGAGGGGCAGAGGAAGAGAGGTTGGTGTGTGTGTGCGTGTGTGTGTGTTCATGCATGGCACAGAGAGGCCAGGATTCACACCTTAGTGTTAATCAGTCCTTTTTGTTGTTACTTGTCCTATACAAGAAACAACCAAATATCAACGTTCTTATTGTCACAAACTGGAGATTTTGCCTATATTCTCCAGTTGTCTGGTATCCATTGGTTGATCCTCTGGAGCTGACCCTTTGACCTTTGGTCTGGTTCTGTGTCATTCGGACATGCTAACAGCATGGTCTGTTTGTGGGAGAAGGGTCCTTGGTCTCTGTTTCGTATCAATTTGATAGTTTGATGGTGGGAAGAGTCGCAAAGTGTCAATTGTGGGTCCGTAACTCTGCATGTCCTTATAATGAACTTCCTTAAGGGCTTGTGACTGATGCCAGGCCAGGTATGTACGATACATACATGTGTGCTGTATCACACTGCAGAACTTATTAGTGGAAAGTTTTCTATTTACTTTGTTCAGTAAAAAGGACTGAAAAGGATTTAGATTTTAATCATGCATATTTTATCATATGTTGAATGTTTGTACCTGCCCTAGCTGTAGTCTGTTGCCTGCAACAAAGATGTAACTTTCCTGTGCTGAGAAGCAAGTGTTAGCACTAGCCTTGCTAATAAGAAGAAGGAGGGGAGCCATTGGAAATAATGGGTTTCATACCACAGTGGTGCCTTTGTCGCGTTCTGTCTGAAAGTCCATTTAGCTTCAGGTCTTCTGGTAACATTTGAAGCACTCTTAAAGATGCAGAATGGCCGTTAGAAAAGCTCCTGGACAAGGCAAGTCTCTTCCCTCTCTACGACCTTAACTCGACTTACTAAAACATGCACGTAAACACACACACACACACTAAATGCTGAGGGACATCAGAGGCGAGGTAGGATGCCGATGGTGAACGAAATTAAAAATGTCTCTGCTGGTGATTTAGCAAAATTAGCACTGGGGAAAAGTAAAGCAAGAGTAGGAGAGGAAAACGGTTCCTGAGTAAAGAGAGGGAAGAAAGAGACACAGAACCAAAGAGGAAGAGTCAGTGGATGAAAAGAATAAGAGAGCAGGAGGGGATTTTTCTCTGGAGGAGGTAGCAGTGACACAGATGGTTATCATCCTCAGACAGGCTCAGTATAATGGACGTCCGTTTGTTGTGACTGAAAGCATGAAATTACCGCAGCGAGGCCAAAAGGGCACGCTGCAAAATTAGATTGGGAGACTTCCTGCTGACAGGGAGAAATATTAAGTTCAGCCAGAGTTTTCTAAATTGAACTTTATCTACAGAAACCTGCAAAACACCACAAGGGTCGTTTTCATTTGGGCTTCACAATAAGACTGTGTGTGTACTACTCTTGATGATATCGCTACCTGCTGTCACACGATTCTCCTGATATGTATTACAGCAGCCATGTTAGCGATTTAGTAGTATCCATGAAGTGCATCAGCCCGGTCAGGGAGGGGGCTGTGCACTGCTCTGTAGTTGGGATAGGAAAGTTAACCAGATCTACATTTGTCATAACAACCACCGGTGTTTTCAATTGTAAAATTGAAAAATGTATTGATTGAAAACACTATCAACGAAACATATTTTCACCGTTGTTTGGGTTGGTTTTGATTTTGCAAGAGAAAAGACTCCAAGTATGAAGTCGAGCCAGTTGGTTTGAAATGCAAATGTATGTCTGAGTAACTTACCTGCCTCCATTATTGAGCAGTGCACAGCAGCTTCCCTGAGCTTTTACATCAAAATTACTTAAAGGTCTATATAGTATGAAGGTAGATGTCCATGTGTTGTTTGATTATAAAGCAGGTCTAGGTTCTATATTAATACAGTGAAAGTATCAAAGCGCTCAGTCCACAGAGAAATGCACACAGCCTGTATTCAGAAACTGAGCCTTAAAACCAGCCGTCAGGACTTCTGGAACTTTGTGATGTCACAACAAAGCAGTCACCGCTCTCAGCCATGCCCTAAGCCCCGCCCACCTGGACCCACCATCCAACCTTACAGGATTTGGTTTCTCTGAGTGTCTCAAAGCCTCCTCTCTTCTGATTGGCTCACTGACCTGTTGTTACTAAAGCTCCGGAGAGAAGCCTGAGAGTGGAGATTAAAACATAGTTTTTGGGTCTTAAAACCACAAATATATCTTCTTATGGATCAACACTTCAAATAAAACACAGGAGAATAGAAAAATATAGTTTAATGCCAGAAGAGTGCACCAGTGTTTTAGACCTTTACATCTGTCAGATTGTTTTATGTCACATTATGCGTGTGTGATTATTCTGATGTGTTGGTAGTTGGACTTTTCCCTCACGGCCTTGCTTCTGACAGGAGCAACTCTGACTCACAGTTTACCTCACACCACTCGGACCGCACACATGATACATTTCCCTAGGTGGCTTCTTCCTGTGTCAGTGTGCAAGCTGACGTCTAATAAGCCATCACAGCTGCAGCACTAGACTAACACCTTGGGAGAATGAGGCTTGCAATTATGAAGAGCGCCTAAACACTGCTGAGCATGGCAATTAAAAGTGAACACACTGGCCACCCTCCTGCCGGCAAATCCTGGACTTAAGGATGCCCCAGCCTATCATCAAACAGCTTCTCTCAGCCAGACAGTGCCTGGCACACAGCGCCTGTGTTTGTCCAGTGTTCCCTGAAAACAACAGTATTCTATATAGCATTGGCTGCCTCAGATAGATTGGATAATTTTAAATTAGATGGATGGCTCAGCTGTGAATGCACCACGCGCCCACCTGTGAGGAGCTTTCAAAGTGTATTGTGTATGAGTAAGGAAAGCATGCCCAGCAACACTTAAGGCCCATTGGGGCTTTTTTCAGTGATTTAATGTGACCCTGGCAGCAGCAGTGGAACAGGAGCAAGCATGTGCCTGCTGCTTGTGCACACAAAGACAAAATCTGTCCATATTCTGGTCCTGTAGATAAAACCTGACTATGTCATATACAGAATGTACCAGTGGTGATTTCTTATGATGTTCTATTTCTATGATTTGAGCATGGAAATGCATTCTCCAGTCTCTGAATAAAGACTGTTGGATGGGGTTGAAAGCTCTTAAACCTAGTAAGTGGACCTTTGAGTTTAGGTGATTTTGTTATATATTCCCACTATACTTTCTCAGAGGAATCTAAAGATACCATCGAAGGCATCATGCTAAGATCATATCAGTACAAGCCTTTAAATAAATTGTTTGTTATTTTGAATCTAATGGACTTTTAGCAAATTGGGTAAAATGTCAGTGAGAAACATATTGATCAGAATGAAAAGTGCAACAACCTGTGGTGGTAGTTTGTGATCTTAAATTTTCCCAGATGCTTACACACTGTATCTGTCTAATTATGACATTCATTACACTGATACTTAAAAGCACCCAATAGAGTTTTTGACCATTAGTTGTGCTATGAAGCAATATTTTAATGGGTGAGCCCCTCATGTTTACACCAAGCACACTCACATTTGCAAAGTGATACAAATTCCTGCTGCAGGGTTCCTGCTTTTCCACTGATCAGCAGTTGGTTGTGGTAACATGCAAAGAAGCAACTGAACGCTAGCACAAATGCATGTTAATAATGCACTATTAAAGACCAGTTTTGCAAATTTTTATCATTGACAATAAACAAGAAAACAACCTTTAAGACTGCAAAGTGCATTTCTGAACATTCAAAGTATGGCAGTGTTTTGTTTTGGCTGAGTTGTGTGTGTGTGTTCATCGGCAGCTGCTGTGGTTTTTACTTTATCTATGTGTACTTTACTATAAATAAATAGAGCAATAATGTGATGATATAGCCTGTGTTCATTTTTTGCTGTTAAAAAGTGAAGAGCAGAAAGCAACAAGACCACAATGGGAACACAGTGTTTTGTGGTAAGACTGGTAATTTTGTATGCCAGTATCTCAAAATGGCAACAAGAAGAGGCAAACTGCTTGTACTTAGAAATTCGATAATGTCGGTAACCTGCAAATAGCTCTCTCACATTTGCCCACACAGCCATTCTATAATCTCTTCACACATAAACAATAATGCAATGACAGAGCCAACAAATCTAATGTTAGTGATCTCTGTGTTGTTTAGGATAACACGTGCCGCAGCTACAACATAGCCATCATAGAATAATCGGGAATGGACCCACACGGTCTCAGGTTATGGAGATGATGGCTTCATTTTCACAAAAGACGCTTGCCTGCTGAAGCATTTAACCTTTCAGTGTTTCATCACAGTAGCCGGTAGATCGGCTGCTGAAATGCAAACTGCCCTCCATTTAGTGTGTTTAACAAAATGTTTGCATGTGTTTGCTCATCTGTGAGTGGTGTTTAGTGCTGGTGCCAGGGCTATTGTTGAATATGCTAGGGTCTATCTTCACATTGTCATGGCTGAGTGGGCCTGGGGCTGTGCGATGAATCAGGGACTCAATAATAAGCCGCTTATGTAAACATTACTACTGTGTCTGAGCCGCAGAATGCCAAGGCAAAAAGAATGCTACCATAGACTCACACTTACAGTAACATCTTCTGAAGCAAAGAGTTAACTGATCAAAAAATGGAACTGAACAATTACCATGTGAGGCAGCATACAGGGACTCTGCTGGTGCCCTAATGTGACTTGTAATGACAAAAAGACACAAGACTGACATAATGCAACAAAGGACAGCATGAATGAAACATTTAGTGACACGATGTCTATGTTTGGTATTTTCCATTGGTCTCGTTTTATATTAAATCATAGATGCAGCCCAAATTCATTACACTGTAATCCTAAAGTGTTAATTTCTTAAAACTATTTACTTCATTTTATTTGATTTATCTTCTAATTTTCACCAATGACCATATGCTTTCTAAGGCCCAACCCCCCATAGTTACTGTTGTATCTAGCCTTTAATTTTAGCACAGCATGTATTTAGTTTACATAGTACCAGTGGCAGCATTGCCATTGGTAATTAGCGGATTTCTTTTGACACAATGGGTCAATGATTTTGGACAGAGGAAGACAAAAGCACCCTCCCTATTTTTGTCAGTGACCCCTTCATTTGCAAGCTGAAACTGTCATCAGGAGATTATTTAGCTAGCTAGCTAAATGCGACAGACATGCCATGCCTTATTGCAGTTGCTATGCCATGACTAGACAATTGCTGTTAGAGAGGTTCATCAAATGGTCAATGTCAGAATCTGTGATTATCAAATGTCATAGCTGCTTTAAAATGAAGCTTAATTTGAGTTAAACCTGCACGCTGTGAAAAAAAAAAAAAAAGTTTAATGATACATTTTGAAGCATTGGAAAATCCTAAAAAGTTATTATAATAATAATGTAACACATTTATCCAGACTGCTCAGTGTGTCAACACCCAACCCTTTCAAAATAAGTGTAACTTCTCACTAACATTAGACTCTGTTACTTTTGTGATGACAATAGAGCAGCCTGAACTCTGCATGATTCAACAATGCATGACAGTGATACAGAAAAGGGAACCAGTTTTGTGTATGTACACTACACGCACACACACACACACACACACACACACACACACACACACACACACACACACACACACACACACACACACACACACACACACACAGACACACCAGACACCACAATTACAAACGCAGGCAGACGCAGGTAAACAGTGCTGTGTGTGCAGTGGTTATGGATAGACTTCTGTGTATTTGAGCGGCCCTTCCTACATTACTACTATTCCAGTGTCAGTTTACGTGTGAGTACTAATGCATGAGGCTCATCACAGAGCAGAGCCGTGGATGAGTGAGTGGGTTGGTGCGGGGGTTTCACATGTCCTAATGTTCTTACTGAACTGCTGGACACAAAACAGAAGCAACAGTTATGGAAATATGAAACTTTTTGAATAACAATGTCTCATCTCTCCTCATATCAGTACCTGTTGTACCTGTAAGCAGAAAGTCTTCATTTTGTGAATGTCCTTTCTCAATGCTATGCAGTTTACATCAATTTGATAGTTGAACTGTCGTGTAACCTCGGTTGTAAATTATATAAAGATCACCATTAAAGATCAACCTCAAAATGAAGCTTCAACCTTAAAAGAGACTAAGTAACAACTAATGTGGCCAATTAGCACGCTCCAGGTGAGCACAGGAAGACTTAATGAGATGTCCAGTGAGCTAACGAGGAACCCCGAGGGAGAAATAATGAACTAATTTCCTCGCCAGATCAGCAACATGTACCTGCGTGTCTCAGCCTCCCCTGACTCTTACCATAAGGTTGGTATGTCTTAATGAAAACTGTGAGTGGATGTTGTTGCAGCAGAGCTACTTACAGAGGAGCAGAGGTCATCCACACACACAGGAGGGGTGGTGGTGGTGGCGGGGCAAACTCCAGCCTCAGGTTTCCCTCGTCTTCCCAGGTGTCAGTCACAGAGAGATAAATCCACAAGATGCAGGCAGCTCTATTACAGTGATAGACAGCTTAGCTCGGCAAGGAGACGAAGGGGAAATGGACCAACCTGTCCACAAGTCCTTCTGACAGCTCACCCTTCCACCCTCCCTCTGTCCTCCACACAGAGCACTGCGAGTCGCCTCACTGGCTAGATAAGAGGAAAAACTAAATAAAGAGACAGAGACACAGTGGAGACAGCTCAAGAGAGGAGAAACTGCTGCTCAGAAGGGTTTTATAATCAGCCTGCAGCTCCTCCCCCACCAATCTCTGACTTCGGCCCTCCCTCGTTGGTATGGCAACGACCAATCACTGCTTGGCATAACACGAGCCTCCTCCTCTCTGTCCTCCTCCACCTCCTCCTATCCAGTCAGCCTCTGGTGTTGACAGGATAGTCACACACCAGCAAGAACCATGAAGGCATGTGTGTATTTTTGTGTATGTGAAAGAATGTATAGAAAAATGATTATGTGTGTGTGTCTGTGTGTGAGTGTGTGTGTTGTGTGCATTTGTGCCTTTATACTGACACAGACATGTGTGTCAGTATTGATGTCTGCAAGTGTGAGCATATGTTTGGAGGTATACTATGTGTGTGCATGAATGTGTGAAGCCTGCACGTGTTACTGTGGGTGGATAAATGTACATATCACAATGCTCACGTACTGTTCTAGTGAAAGTGTGCTTGTTGTTATGTGTGTGTATGTTTCATGTTTCCTTTATTAGCAGTACAGCATTTCTCCATCAGCTGTATATTTGCTGTTCACCTGGTGCGACATGAGTGTTTCTGTTGGACATTCCATTAACAGTGCAACAGTCCAACAGTGTGACAGTTTAAAAAAAACAAACAAATAGACCGGCTGCTGATAGTATGAAATACCTGCAGATAGGAGCAGCAGTGTTAAACATGCAGCTAATGCATGTCCTGCAAAAACAGTAGGCTGTACAAAAGGTCCTGGAATTCAAGTGCATATAGGGGTGTGTCTTTGTGACTCTTACCTCTGGTGGAGAAGACTTGTGAGGTCGACCTTACAGCTCCCAGACCAGAGAACATGTGATTTCCACCTCTGCTGACAGCTCTGTGTGCAGCACGGCGACTGAGGACAGGGGTTTTAGCACTGAATCAGGGATATAATTCACACTTTGTCATTTGTTTGAAAGTGTGGCAATTTGAGCAATTTTCACTTTTCCTTGTTGCTGTGACACAGGAGGCTCTGAAGTTTGAGTGTTGTGGCTGAAATGCAACAATTGACAGGTGATGGGTAATGATGATAAAGCAAGGGTACCAGTTTACATTTAGTTCAGTAAAACAGCATCATTTTTAGAGGGGTTTCTCATAAAGTATACCACACCATGATTAAGTGGCTGGTATGTATTTACAGTATATATTAATATACATACAGTATATATTGGCTATTTGTTCAGTGGACAGTTAAGTTGTGGCTCGTTTTGAAGGTTATGTAATCACTCTTCCTTTGATGGCAAGTTTACATGCAGTCAACTATGATCACATGATCAGATGTTAGACTGACTTTATGAACAGTTTCATCGTGTTGAGAACATGACGCAGCAGTCAGACAAATATCCAGCTAAGCAATATTAGACGATGCCATGAATGTAGTAGGTAGCGTAGCAGCAGGTGAATGAACACAAGTGGTTTGTGTTTGGAATGATTTTATTTACTTACTTGTGTGGAGCCAATGAAGCCACATTGGAAACATCCATTCTGAGGAGCTACAATAAAGCTAAGCTAACAGGCTAGGCTGTGAAAACTTAGCTGAGCTAGCTTTCATCTCCAGCAGCACAAGCTGTCCAAGTGTAACAGACTGACTGTCATGTTTCTGTGTAAATGCAGATAAAGAAACTGTCAGAAGGGTGAAAGATGAATGAAAGGATGTTTTCTGTCTTTTCATCTTTACTAATTAACCATTTAATGGCAGCTACTTGGCAGGCATTATTGGCACATTTGGAAATCAATCAATACACTTTAAATGTCAATATGACAACTTTGACTGTCAGATTTGATGATTGGATCTCAACCACTTAAAAATGTAGATGAATTTCAACTGGATTATGCAAACTGCAGATATTTTATATCATCACTTGAAGAATAAAAGTACCGGAGCATCATTCCAGTTCGCTCCGGCAGCACTACACCTATGCTCAATGGTTGATTTGCTTTATTGATCAGTTATAAGCCATTATTCAGCTTTTGGTTTACCCGGTTGTGAAAAATGTCTCCTGCTTTGTCGTTTTAGTGCTTTAGTTGATAGTTTATTTACATTTACAATGATTCATTGTTGTAAAAAAAAAAAACAAAAGAATAAAACACTTTCATTAACATTTAAGTGGCAATGTCAATATGTCACCACTTTGGTCCAGACTGAAACATCACAATATCTATTTGATTGATTGTCACAAATTTTCTGTAGACATTCATGGTCCAGAGAGGATGAATCGGACAGACCTTGAGGATCCCCTGACTTTTCCTCTAGTGGCACCATGAGGTTGACAGTTGCAGTTCAGAGTGATCCCCAGACTTTTCATTTTGGTGACAACATACGATCAAATCTTCACTTTGTTCTGTACTTTGGTTTATAACCTAATACCTACAAACTAATGACATTCCCATCAGCCTCAGCTGTACTCTGTGTTAAGTGCTATTTAGCAAATTTTGGCACATTAATGCACTAAATTAAAACAGCACAACATGCTACCATTTTCACTGTGAGCATATTAGCATGCTGATCTGAGCATTTAGCACAAGTACAGCCTCAAAGAGATGCTAGCAAAAATCAATGAGAGGCCATATTGCCCAGTCCAAATAAACCATGTTGAATTGAGGATACTTTTAATTTCAAATAACACTTTTTTTCACTTGAATGTGCCGTATGCACTATTAAACATACCTTACCTGCCATACCTTACCATCAGTGGTAATCAAACCCCCAGCTCTCATTTGCAATCCTCTCTCTGTCACACACACAGACATACATACAGATATACAGAACATATTCTGTCAGTGGTGAATCAACAACCATCAGAGACCATTTGCATTTGATTAAACAAAGAGCAGTTGTGGCAGGTCACTGAGTGTGTGTTCGCTAAAGTAAGTGATGATTAATGGCAGCAGTTGGAGAAGCACAGTGCAGGGTAAGTGATTCAGGCCCCCTTGTGGTATTATACTGTACCCACACACACATTCAAAAAAAAATTAAAAAACAGTGCGAGGTATGACTGGCCTGAGGGGTTGTGAGTTTGGTTCATTCATGCTTTGTGAGACATGGAAAGAGGCAGTTCTTTCAAATGCATTGCCATGATAAAACACCTTCAGTGGGCCAAACAATACCCTGCACTGTCCCACTGTTCCTGAGGGGATTTTTCGGTTCTCCTAGATCTAGAAGAACATGTGAGTTCGGCTTAATATTACTTTTAAGTTGGATGCACGTCCCCCTATTGTAGGGGTGAGCACTGCATACTATCTTAGGCTGAGACTTTTGGTCTATCACAATAAAAAATAAACATATAGAACATCACTTTGATCTTATGTTACTTTAAATTTCTACTATACTCCATTTCAGAGTGAAATATTGTCTTTTTAACTCCCTTGTATTCATCTGACAGATCATTTTTCAGATTAAGATTTTACATAAAAATACATGATATACATCTTACAATGCAATGCATTATTGCCAGCCTTTCAAGCTGTCAGCACATGGTTTCATGTAAATAACCATTTCAGGGCCAAACAGATAAAATCATCTGATATTTCACAACAATAGTAAAGATTTGAGAAAAGTCCAATTTATGTAAGATAATTTTGTTATTTCGTCTTTGTTCTCCTGTTGTTCATCTCATAACCCCTGAGATTTATCTTGTGACCTTTAGCAGAGGAACCAACCTCTTGGTTAACTGTATATAAAGTAGTTAAAACTAGCTGCACTTCACCCAGCTACAACAATAAAATGCTACTGTCAGAGTCACACTTATGATAATATACCACTAACAGAAGCCATGTTTCTGTAGAACAAGTAATTAAACCCATTGGACTAACATGGTTTTCTGCATTAATTGATCGTAAAATGTGATCTTCATCTGAGTCACAAGTATGGACAAAAACAATGTGATTAAGCTAACAACACACAGAAAATTCAAAAATGTAGTTTCTTTCTCAAACACAGCCATTAAACATTCACAGTGCTGGTGGAAAAAGTGAGTGAACCCTTGGATTTAATAACTGGTCAGACCTCCTTTGGCACCAACAACCTCAAACCAGCTCTTCCAGTAGGTGGGGATCAGACATATTCTCAGGATGTCAAAGAGGATCCAAGTCGTTCACATATTTTTTCCCACCTACACTGTTAATGTTTTAATGATGTATTCTATATGGACAAGAGCAATAATGCAGGTAATGTAAAAAAAAAAAAAAGAAATTCACTCATTTCATCTCAGCACTGTAGATCTAGTATTTCAGTATTATACCATAGTATCCATAAGTTATCTTCATTCTAATTTTGAGTATTATTAGCATTTCAACAGTTTGAAATACAATTCTGATTCAATTTCAGGTTAACGAGTCATAATCATGTTAAATTGGAAGAGTTTAAATTGATAATTGAGGTACATTCAAAATATAAAAAATATTTGCTGTACTGTGTATTTATAAATAACCTGATAGAAATTAGTTAACTGTCAGTGCTTAAAATAGATACTGTTACTGTCTCTTTCAAATCATCAAACCAAATATCATTGCACATTAAAGTCTGTCTGCTCTGTATGAGTAGAGAGTTGTAATTAGCAACCACCTCTCACTGACTAATTAGCAGTCTGGATTTTGATAAATGAACTATTATATCCAGTATTTAGACATGAAGGTTTATTCAGAACCTTTAATTATTTTCAGTGTAACAGTAGAACAAGCTGTGATGATCAGTGTGTGGAGACGCATTAAAACACATTTTGTCAACCTTTCAACTTTGAATTGTAAAACTGCAACTGACTTGTATTTGTCTGAACTTGCTCTCCTTACATTTACTGAAGACATTTTTTCACAACAGCACTACATTGCAACACTTTTGTTGTTATTTCATATACAATATATGTATCTTCTAAATTAGATTTAACAAACAAAATGAGTTCCACACGTTCCATCCATTTTGTTATTGAAGCCAAAAATTGCTGCTCCCAGGAGCGAGGTGTCCCATCTTATGACGGCTTCAAAGATGTCCTCCCCTCTGCCCAGTGGCCAGTTAGTCACAGGAGTCTGGCTCGCAGTGGTTAAAACACTTTTGCTGATGGCCCCGTCCACAGCAGCACATTTCTCAGCTTCTGTGCTGGTGCTCCTGGTTGTTTCTCTAAACTGGGAGTGTGCTGATCCACATCTAATGCAGGTAATACACTAAAGATAACTACGCCACAACTCTACGTCAAATAATCTGAACTATCACTTTAAGGGCTATTCAGGAAGGCTCACCTACATTAGTCAAATTACAGACAAGATTTTAAGAAATAAAAGCAATTATTTTTAAGTAGTTTTTCTGGCACTCTTGGCTTTATTATTATTACTACTGCAGGGCCCGTTCACAATGATCCTGTCAGCAGGCGCTGATTGCTCGGCCTGCATTAATCCAGCTCCCAGCTTTCCTGAGAGCATTATCCAAACAACCGGGCTGCAGTGTGTGACTTGTTTGTTACTGCTCTGCCCCGTTCCAGTAGCGTCTGGTTGATGGCATAGAAAGTGCCGCCACAGATGAGTTCTGCCTTTCCTAAAAACCTGGCATGTGTGAGCTGTAAACTGTGCTGCACTTTTGTAGTTCGTCTGTTTTCTTCTCATCAAGTAACATGTAGGAAAGTGATTTTTGAATCTTTCTCGAGAACTGCTCATCCAAAAAACTTTACAGTGGACACTGCACTTTCTTGAGTCATTAGCAGTACACCCAGAGTTTGAATTTGAATAGATGAGAATTTTTTTTATGTTGGCATTGCTGCTTTATTTCTATAGCAACAGCGGAAATGGATAGGAATTTCAGGGGAGGGAGAGAGAGGGAAGGACATGCAGCAAAGGGCCCAGGCAGGACCCGAACCCAGGCTGTTGCAGTACAGACTCAGTCTTGCCACAAGGTACGCGCTTTACCAGATGAGCAATCAGGGAACCCCAAGTTTCCTCTATTTATAACGGTGGTTGGTTAAAACAGTTTAACAGGCTGCATGACAGAACGCATAAGCATCAGTTTCAGATTTTTTTTGGACTCATATCACACTGACTGATAAGTCAGTAGTATGCATGTTGGCTCCTGATAGTTACCATTATATGTCCTGCATGGATATTCTCCCTAGTCATATTATTATCGGAATATTTTTTTTATACTATTGACATTCATTGTTTTGGCTTATACCACTGATGTTACAGTTGTTGTAAGCAGCAGTCACAATGTGATACAACGCACTGTACCAAAGATAAAACTAATACAAATTTGAAGTAGATGAAAAAACAATGGAATACACTGATTGTACACCAACTGTGAAAACACTGGAAATGATTGTAGAAACGGTTTGTGAGTCTCAGTGGAATAATTTTCTTCATTGCAGCAGATCCAACTAATTAGTGTTTTCTACAAAATGAGACATGACCTGAGGGCCTTTTTGGAGAGATACAGCAGGTAACTGACATCCTAATATGGGGGGATTGCATGCCTCTCATATACTGTGGAATGAACATATGGCCACTCTTTTCTGCATTCACTGCAGATTCATGTGGTATTTCCAAGAGTGAAAGGCATTTTTTTCTAATTGTACAGTTTATCTATGTCAAACAATATATAGGCCTATAGTAAATAAGCTGGAGATTCTGTGTCACTTTCTTTAGTGGACCCAGCTTGCTAACTAGTATTTACACTTACTTCTATATAAAGTATTTCTCTCCATAAAGATCAACCTGCAGTACCTGACTAGGATTAATGTTTCTACAGCCAGTAAATTAAGAAAACAACTCTTATATCGTGTGCTTCAGGTTGTTAAGTGTGATCGGATGAAGCCAGTAGCAGTGATGTCAGAGTTGTGCCCTGCTGCCACCTGTTCAATATACATGACAGTGAAGTCGCTGGGCAGCAGACAAAGTGGTAAAGCAGCGCAATAGGTGACATTTTATTGCCTTTTTTGACAATGTGATATTACGTGTGCTAGATGTTCTTGCATGATAAACATGTATACCTCTGCTGAAATACAAATCTTGGCCAATACACATGTGAACGTGACAAATGGATTGAAATAAAGTACTTTTATAAGAACACTAAAATACCAAAACTGAGAATGTGTTAATATGGATTTTTATGTTGACTCTAATTACAGCATAATTAAGATGTAGCCTATGGTGTCTAATTAGGGTATAACTATGTTTGTTTACTGTCTAATAAAGAATATATTATTTATAGTTTAATCTAATTTGATGAAAAAAAGCACAGCTCATTACGTCGTAATAGTGTACTGTAAAATAAAGTGGGATCAGATGGATTAAAATCCTACTACTTTTCTATAATGCACTAAATGAAGCATCCAGATCCCTCAGGTCATCTGGAAAAGGTTTACTGAGTATTCCCAGAAACAAAAACTAAGCCATGAAGCAGTTTTTAGTTTCAATGCTGCTGAAACTGTTCGCTCATTGAAATCAGGGCTTAAAGCATTACTATTTGCTCTGGCTTAACAATAAATAATATATGTAAGATCTTTTTAATCTTGTGTCATGTCAGCAGAACTCTCCAACAATTATTTTAAAAATGCTATCAGTATTGATGTCAGTGGTTAGTTGGAAGAACAGACTGTGGTGTGTGTGTTACCACCCACAGCACCACTGAAGAAGGTGGTTGTGTTTATGTCTGGGGCAACATCGGGTTGTGGCCGGCGCAGATAAAACCCACAGTGAGATTCAACAAATAAAGTTTCTTAGCACATAAAATTTCTGTAGGTAAGTGTTCAGATTGTTTTATGAAATTATTCAGTATAAATGAAAGTCTGTAATTCATTTTCATTCATTTTTATTGATTTTATTTGGTGATTGATTTTGTACAAGGAAAACTATGGGCTCAAATTAGTGTGATTCTGAGTATCTTAATAAATGTAAGGTTCAAAACCCAACATTCCTCCCTGAGCAAGCACTTTGCTACAGCAGCAAGGAAAAACTTCCTTTTAACGGGAAGAAACCTTGAGCAGAGCCGGGCTCTGCCTTGACTGGTTGGGTTAAGAGAGACAGAGACAGAGAGAGAAATAGATTGAAAGAGAGAGGGAGAGAGAGAAAGAGGGGGGATTGGATAGAAAGAGAGAGGGAGAGGGGCGAAAGAGAGAGAGAGGGGGGAGGAGAGAGAAAGAGAGAGAGGGCGGAGAGAGAGAGAGAGAGAGAAGGAAAGAGGGGGAGAGAGAAGAAGGATAGAACATAGCATGATGCAAATACAGTTCCTCATGCTGCCCACCAGGTACCCATAAGCCCAGGAAGGGGTTCCCACAGGACCACACAAGAGGAGACACCTTACCTAGAGTGTTAGATACCTGGTGGGCAGCATGAGGGACCATTTTAGCATAATGCTAGGTTATCTCCTTCTGCACTTTGTCTTTCTCTCTCTCTCTCTGACATGATTGCATTTATTAAGCTACTCAGAATCACAAGTTTGGCATTATCATTCATAGTGATGTTTTATTCTACCTGATGGATTGGTGTGGCCCACGGTTCAGGATTGTACCTGTAAATTCTTATACCTTATGATGTCGACAGTTTGTGCTAAATGTGGGCAAATGTACCTAGTATGTGTAACATTCAAACCCAAGTTGTTCTTACCCTTCGCTACACAACCTTCTCCACCCCCTACTGTCGTGTTTACCACAGGCCTTGCCCTAGCCCTGTCAATCCACAGAACCCTGCTCCTGTCTGGCACCTTGTTTACATTAACCCATTCTTTGGTAGTCTCCGGTCCCTGGATCTTAGGTGTTGTAGGCCGCTTCGTGGTTGTCTCTGGTCCCTGGATCTTCAGTGTTGTAGGCTGTTTCATGATACTCTCTGGTCCTGTGGCCTCAGGTGTTGTCGACCGCGCCTTGGTCTTCTCTGTTCCCAGGACCTTTGGTTTTGTATGCTGTGTCGTCGTAGTCTCTGGTTCTGGGCCCTTAGGTTTTGTAGGGCGAGTTGTGGTACTCTCTGGTCCTGTGGCCTTAGGTGTTGTCGGCCGTGTCCTGGTCCTCTCTGGTCCTGGAACCTTAGGTTTTGTAGGCTGTGTCAGGGCAATCTCTGGTCCTGTGGCTTTAGGTGTTGTAATCCCTGTCCTGGTACTGTCTAGTCTTGAGACCTTAGGTCTTTTTGTCTGTGTCGCAATAATCTCTGATCCCAGGACATTAACTGTCTTAGGCTGTGTCGCGGTACCTTCTGGTTCTGGGACCTTAGGTGTTGTAAGTTGTGTCCTGCTCTTCACAGGTCCTGGGACCTTAGGTTTTGTAGGCTCTGTTGCGGTGCTCTCTGGTCCTGGAACATGTGCTGTCATACGTCGTGTCGTTGTACTCTCTGGTCCTGGGACCTTAGGTTTTGTAGGCTGTGTCGTGGTACTCTCTGGTCCTGGGGCCTTAGGTGTTGTTGGCCGTGTCCTGGTCCTCTCTGGTCCTGGGACCTTAGGTTTTGTAGGCTGTGTCGTGGTACTCTCTGGTCCTGGGGCCTTAGGTGTTGTTGGCCTTGTCCTGGTCCTCTCTGGTCCTGGGACCTTAGGTTTTGTAGGCTGTGTCGTGGTTATCTCTGGTCCTGCAGCCTTAGGTGTTGTAATCCATGTCCTGGTACTGTCTAGTTGTGAGACCTTAGGTTTGTTTGTCTGTGTCACAGTAATCTCTGGTCCTAGGACATTCACTGTCTTAGTCTGTGTCATGGGACCTTCTGGTTCTGGGACCTTAGGTTTTTTAGGGCAAGTTGTGGTACTCTCTGGTCCTGTGGCCTTAGGTGTTGTCGGTCGTGTCCTGGTCCTCTCTGGTCCTGGGACCTTAGGTTTTGTAGGCTGTGTCGTGGCAATCTCTGGTCCTGCGGCCTTAGGTGTTGTAATCCCTGTCCTGGTACTGTCTGGTCTTGAGACCTTAGGGCTTTTTGTCTGTGTCGCAGTAATCTCTGATCCCAGGACATTAACTGTCTTAGGCTGTGTCGCGGTACCCTCTGGTTCTGGGACCTTAGGTGTTGTCAGTCGTGTCCTGCTCTTCGCAGGTCCTGGGACCTTAGGTTTTGTAGGCTCTGTTGCGGTGCTCTCTGGTCCTTGGACATGTGCCGTCATATGTCGTGTCGTCGTACTCTCTGGTCCTGAGACCTTAGGTTTTGTAGGCTGTGTTGTGGTATTCTCTGTTCCTGTGGCCTTAGGTGTTGTTGGCCGTGTCCTGGTCCTCTCTGGTCCTGGGACCTTAGGTTTTGTAGGCTGTGTCATGGTACTCTCTGGTCCTGTGCCCTTAGGTGTTGTAATCCATGTCCTGGTACTGTCTAGTTGTGATACCTTAGGTGTTTTTGTCTGTGTCACAGTAATCTCTGGTCCTAGGACATTCACTGTCTTAGTCTGTGTCGTGGGACCTTCTGGTTGTGGGACCTTAGGTTTTTTAGGGTGAGTTGTAGTACTCTCTGGTCCTGGGACCTTAGGTTTTGTAGGCTGTGTCATCATACTGTCTGGTCCTGGGACCTTAGGTTTTGTAGGCTGTGTCGTCGTACTGTCTGGTCCTGGGACCTTAGGTTTTGTAGGCTGTGTCGTCCTACTCTCTGGTCCTGAGATCTTAGGTTTTGTAGGCTGTGTCGTCGTACTGTCTGGTCCTGGGACCTTAGGTTTTGTAGGCTGTGTCGTCCTACTCTCTGGTCCTGAGATCTTAGGTTTTGAAGGCTGTGTCGTCGTACTGTCTGGTCTTGGGACCTTAGGTTTTGTAGGCTGTGTCATCGTACTCTCTGGTCCTGGGGCCTTACGTCTTGTAGTCTGTGTCGTCGTACTGTCTGGTCCTGGGACCTTAGGTTTTGTAGGCTGTGTCGTCGTACTCTCTGGTGCTGGGACCTTAGGTCTTGTAGTCTGTGTTGTCGTACTCTCTGGTCCTGAGATCTTAGGTTTTGTAGGCTGTGTCGTTGTACTCTCTGGTCCTGAGATCTTAGGTTTTTTAGGCTGTGTCGTCGTACTCTCTGGTCCTGGGACCTTAGGTTTTGTAAGCTGTGTCGTACTCTCTGGTCCTGGGACCTTACGTTTTGTAGTCTGTGTCATCATACTGTCTGGTCCTGAGATCTTAGGTTTTGTAGGCTGTGTCGTTGTACTGTCTGGTCCTGGGACCTTAGGTTTTGTAGGCTGTGTCGTGGTACTCTCTGGTCCTGAGATCTTAGGTTTTGTAGGCTTTGCCGTCATACTCTCTGGTGCTGGGACCTTAGGTTTTGTAGGCTGGGTCGTCGTACTGTCTGGTCCTGGGGCCTTAGGTCTTGTAGTCTGTGTCGTCGTACTCTCTGGTGCTGGGACCTTAGGTTTTGTAGGCTGTGTCGTCATACTCTCTGGTCCTGAGATCTTAGGTTTTGTAGGCTTTGCCGTCGTACTGTCTGGTCCTGGGACCTTAGGTTTTGTAGGCTGTGTCGTCGTACTCTCTGGTCCTGAGATCTTAGGTTTTGTAGGCTTTGTCGTCATACTCTCTGGTGCTGGGACCTTAGGTGTTGTAAGCTGTGTCGTTGTACTGTCTGGTCCTGGGACCTTAGGTTTTGTAGGCTGTGTTGTCATACTGTCTGGTCCTGGGACCTTAGGTTTTGCAGGCTGTGTCGTCGTACTCTCTGGTCGTGAGATCTTAGGTTTTGTAGGCTTTGTCGTCATACTCTCTGGTCCTGGGACCTTTGGTTTTTTAAGCTGTGTCGTTGTACTCTCTGGTCCTGAAATCTTAGGTTTTGTAGGCTGTGTCATCGTACTCTCTGGTCCTGAGATCTTAGGTTTTGTAGGCTTTGTCGTCATACTCTCTGGTCCTGGGACCTTTGGTTTTTTAAGCTGTGTCGTTGTACTCTCTGGTCCTGAGATCTTAGGTTTTGTAGGCTGTGTCATCGTACTCTCTGGTCCTGAGATCTTAGGTTTTGTAGGCTTTGTCGTCGTACTCTCTGGTGCTGGGACCGTAGGTCTTGTAGTCTGTGTCGTCATAGTCTCTGGTCCTGAGATCTTAGGTTTTGTAGGCTGTGTCATCGTACTCTCTGGTCCTGAGATCTTAGGTTTTGTAGGCTGTGTCATCGTACTCTCTGGTGCTGGGGCGTTAGGTTTTGTAAGCTGTGTCGTACTCTCTGGTCCTGGCACCTTAGGTTTTTTAGTCTGTGTCATCATACTGTCTGGTCCTGGGACCTTAGGCTTTGTAGGCTGTGTCGTCATACTGTCTGGTCCTGGGACCTTAGGTTTTGTAGGCTGTGTCGTCGTACTCTCTGGTCCTGAGATCTTAGGTTTTGTAGGCTGGGTCGTCGTACTGTCTGGTCCTGAGATTTTAGGTTTTGTAGGCTTTGTCGTCATACTCTCTGGTCCTGGGACCTTAGGTTTTGTAGGCTGTGTCGTGGTACTCTCTGGTCCTGAGATCTTAGGTTTTGTAGGCTTTGCCGTCGTACTCTCTGGTGCTGGGACCTTAGGTATTGTAGGCTGGGTCGTCGTACTGTTTGGTCCTGGGGCCTTAGGTATTGTAGGCTGGGTCGTCGTACTGTCTGGTCCTGGGACCTTAGGTCTTGTAGTCTGTGTCGTCATACTGTCTGGTCCTGGGACCTTAGGTTTTGTAGGCTGGGTCGTCGTACTGTCTGGTCCTGGGGCCTTAGGTCTTGTAGTCTGTGTCGTCATACTGTCTGGTCCTGGGACCTTAGGTTTTGTAGGCTGTGTCGTCGTACTGTCTGGTCCTGGGACCTTAGGTTTTATAGGCTGTGTCATTGTACTCTCTGGTCCTGAGATCTTAGGTTTTGTAGGCTTTGTCGTCATACTCTCTGGTGCTGGGACCTTAGGTGTTGTAAGCTGTGTCTTTGTACTCTCTGGTCCTGGGACCTTAGGATTTGTAGGCTGGGTCGTCGTACTGTCTGGTCCTGGGACCTTAGGTTTTGTAGGCTGGGTCGTCGTACTGTCTGGTCCTGGGGCCTTAGGTCTTGTAGTCCGTGTCAGCATACTGTCTGGTCCTGGGACCTTAGGTTTTGTAGGCTGTGTCGTCGTACTGTCTGGTCCTGGGACCTTAGGTTTTATAGGCTGTGTCATTGTACTCTCTGGTCCTGAGATCTTAGGTTTTGTAGGCTTTGTCGTCATACTCTCTGGTGCTGGGACCTTAGGTGTTGTAAGCTGTGTCTTTGTACTCTCTGGTCCTGGGACCTTAGGTTTTGTAGGCTTTGCCGTCATACTCTCTGGTGCTGGGACCTTAGGTGTTGTAAGCTGTGACGTTGTACTCTCTGGTGCTGGGACCTTAGGTTTTGTAGGCTGGGTCGTCGTACTCTCTGGTCCTGGGGCCTTAGGTCTTGTAGTCTGTGTCGTCATACTGTCTGGTCCTGGGACCTTAGGTTTTGTAGGCTGTGTCGTCGTACTGTCTGGTCCTGGGGCCTTAGGTCTTGTAGTCTGTGTCGTCGTACTGTCTGGTCCTGGGACCTTAGGTTTTGTAGGCTGTGTCCTCCTACTCTCTGGTCCTGGGACCTTAGGTTTTGTAGGCTGTGTTGTCGTACTCTCTGTTCCTGAGATCTTAGGTTTTGTTGGCTTTGTCGTCGTACTCTCTGGTGCTGGGACCTTAGGTTTTGTAAGCTGTGTCGTTGTACTCTCTGGTCCTGGGACCATAGGTTTTGTAGGGGGTGTTGTGGTACTCTCTGGTCCCAGGATCTTAGCTGTTGTAGGCCGTGTGGTGGTGCACTTTTGTCCCGGTTCCCGCAGTTCAGTAGTACCCTTTGGCCTGGGAACACTGGGTTTGGTCTTCTCTGGAATAGGTGGGAGTACAGGCTTCCTTTCTTCTATTGGCTCAGGAGGGACAGGAAATACTGATGGTTCACTGGCCACATTGGATGTCGGTGCTGAAACACCTTTAGATGTTGGGCAATGTTTTATGGACATGTCAGTGGTTCCTTTACTCTCCAGCTGCCCAGGAACTGTCACTGAGGACACTCTACAAGTCTTTATGCTTTCATCACTGGAAGGTGGTGCAGGCTTCATTCCTTCTTTTACAACAAGGGGAGATGATGGTGCTATCTTCTGTGGTTGACTTGCCATACAGGGAGGTGGTCTCGGTGTTTGATGACTGGAAGATGAAGAGGGCATACAGTATATTTTTGAGAATTCAGGCGTAGCTGCTGTACTGGTCCTCCAGATGGAGAGATGAGATGGAACTGTTGCTTTTGCCAAAGACATCTGTGACGAAGGGATTGGAGGTTGTTGTCTTTCTGTGGTCCTGGTTGTTTCTATCATATTTCTGAAAAACTTATTCTCTGGAAAAGATATAGTTACAAAAATGTTTAAGTTGTGAGTCATAAACAAAAATACACTTATTTCAATACAGTAGTAATTTAATTTATTTAACTATATTATTATTATCAGCCATGTCCTGATCTCCCTGTATTTTTTTGCCTTAACTTTTTAAGTACTCAAGTCTACCAAATACTGGGGGAATCTGTTCCATCAGATGTGTGTGAGATGAACAAGTGAAAAAAACAGCTGAAAAAATATTGTATTGATGTGAGAAGCCTAATGCTAATAATAAGGCTGTGATCAAATTGTTTTAGTTCTCAGTCAGTATTTGGTTGTGATAATTCTTAATAACATAAACTTACCCCAATCCTCTTGGTTGAGGAAGGTGACCTCTTTGGCATCAGCTTCATGGTTAGTGCCTCTATAGTTGACCAGCTCTGTCAAATAATCAGCCAAAAACTTTGGTGTATCAGCTGGTTGTGATAGGATTGTTGCTCTGGTAACACACTCTATCAGGCTCCTCAATCCATATGGAAATAAACCCAGGAATCCATTTTAAACACTAGTAGTCTTACTAAATGAAACGTAAAGGCATAAAGGATAAAGGCTAAAGGTGTAAAGGTGTAAAGGTGTAAAGGTGCGAAGGCGATGTGTGTGTGTATCTAAACTATTTGTTTGCAGTATGCAGTTCTGAGTATACCACTTGCTGTAGAATGTTTATATGATATGAAAGGAACCCAAATTATGATGTCATCTTTTGGTGACATCATCATTGTGAGTGAATTCTCCAGTAACAGACATCCACTACAGGTTCATAACCAAGAAAATAACAAACTTCCAGATGTTAACCCCAGAGGAGAACCCAGCAGTTCCCCAAGGTGAAGGACCAGCAGCACATCTGGCAAATAAATATATCTGCCTGCCACAGTCTGAGGGACTCACAACATCAAAACTACACATCTGTATGATGTTGTTTATTAAACTATTTTATTTCATTATATGGAAATCAAACAATGGGTTGCATCAATATGTGACACTTATTTAATATTCATATCTAATCTACAATAATTTTAATCATCTGCTCTTAGTTCAGACAATTATAGAAAACTGCTATATTGAGGTTTTCAAATGTGGATCATTGAATGGGTATGATATTCACTCAGTCCGTATTTTTGATATCAAGTATGCTGATAGCTCAGCTGGATTCCTCCCTCAGTTCCTTAGTGGAAGTGGTGAGTACATACAATGTTTTAACTATTCGGTCATAATTAAAGTAAAATTGTCAAGACAAAATGGTCCAAGTATATGTCAAACCATTTAATTCATAAAGTATCTATCTATCTATCTATCTATCTATCTATCTATCTATGGATGCAGGTGTTATTCATTACATCCATTCCTTCTTCAGACCAATTGACTGTTAGATGTTTGAAATCCAACTGTCAAGCTAAGACGGCCATAAATACGTAGCCTATTTGTTAAAAAATCAGGAAAGAAAGATCAGGAAGCAAGACAATGTGTGACAGGAAAACTAATGGCTTTTATTATCAAACTCAAACACAGCTAAATCACTGAAAAAGGTAACAAAAAGCGCTGGTTTGCTAATAACTGAGAAACACTAAGCAACCAGGAATCAGAGAACAAAAGAAAACAGGTAATCGGGACACCTAGCACCCTCCTTCACGGAAAGGAGAAGACACACGCAAAGCGTCACACGCACAGCCACACAGTGATCTCGCTGACACACACTGGGCCACTGGCCTCAACCCAGCTCCTCCTCTCCGCTATGACTCCTGCTGCTAATTAGTAAGTGGGTGCAGCTGCGTGCAGCCCATCTCCCCCATTTTGGAGGAGAAGCGGTACCTGGAGAATGAGAGAGAGAGAGAGAGAGAGAGAGAGAGCAGCACACGGTACAACACCACTAGGGTCATAATACTACTCATTAATGCATTTTATTCCTATGCAGATATATTATGTACATAACCTGTTCTTTTCACCAGGAAAACTGTTACATGTGAGAAATTTACAATGATAAGATAAACCAGTCCATAATATAATGTGGATAACACTATTTGACACTGAAGTGTCTCTTGTGAAATACAAGCAGAAGGGTGCATTATTTGGCAGAGGTGATTTTGGGGCTGCTGAGATTTGCATGCCCTATTCTTTTAGCCAAGATGAATGTTACATGTATGAAATTCACATTGATAAGGTAAAACAGCAAAAGCAACTCTGAGAATTTTTATCTGCCCTGACAAACAATCACAAACTGAGGTGAGATGAGTTAGAAAGCTTTCCTCCTCTCCCATCTCTACTCTCTTTACGTGCTCGCGCGCACACACACACACACACACACACACACACACACACACACACACACGCGCACACACACGCACAAACATACACTCCTCCACATATATACTGGATGTTTTTCATCATTAGACACGAGTGCTGAGGATTCAAAACAGAAGCTAATCAAGCTGGACAAGACACCAATCCAAACACTCTGGTAGGTTTAATAAGGGATGTTAAAGGCAAAGTTTTGAAAACTGTTTTTCTCCCAAATGAACACATACGTGGTTAGAGAACACTCACAGTGTACAAGTCAGTGAAACATACATGAGATTCTGTTTTGTTAGAATAAGACATGACCAAAGAGCTCATATACTTTCTCTGCACAACTGTAGATTTGCAATTGAGGGTTTTGCCAAAGAATCATTGTATTATTCCAAATCACGGCTCATACCCCTAGACCAACAAGCCACTTCAGATGGACAATGTACATCAAGAGAAATCTCACAAACCCTGTTGATTTTGCAATGTTTATTTTAATTGTAGCTATCACCACTCGTTAGATCAATGGTGTCCCTGCAATGCAGTAATAAATTTGATGCTTGTACTTTGGAAAATCCATTTTATAGAACAAACCTTTTGCAAAATATCAGTCTTGTTGTGGCTCATTGTCACTCTTCAGACGTCTATAAGTTGTAGGAATTTCACTAAACAGTCCCTCTGAACTTCTCAGACATTTAAATAGTTATTTGATGTCCAAAGAGTTCAAACTCTCCAGTATTAGAATAAAGAATGTAGGAGAAGTATGGTGCTCCATCACTCCAGTTGAGTTCCAGAGACTTATAGGATCCACTCCAAGGTACATTAGTAGTAGTACTTTATTTGTCCCCGTGGGGAAATTGGTTTGCAGCATTATCACAGGCATAAAGAAAAAAAGAAAAAACAACAAACGATAAAGACAGCTTAGGACATACAACATAAAACATTTCCACTTCACGCCTTGCAGCATTATTAAAAACATAATGGCTAAGATGGTCGCACCTGCTGCCCAGACCAGCTGGACAGTAAAGTGCATGATGAACAGCTAAGGTGACTAAACAGAAAAGTGCATTATTTGTTTAAGAGTTTAATGGCTTGTGGTACAAATGAATTTGACCTATTTTTGGTGAATGGGGGCGGACGGTAGCATCGCGCGGATGGCAACAGTTCGAAAGATGAAGCAAGGGGGTGCTGCTGGCAATGCTGTTTGCCTTTCTCAGGGTTCTCTCCCTGTAAATGTGTTTAGTAGTAGGCAGCATGATCCCGAGCAGTTTACTTGCCATTAATACAGTTTTTCTGACCAACTGTTTCTGTGCCTCATTAGCATTACCAAACCAGTAGATGATACAAAAGGTTACAACATTTTCAGTAAAAGCACATTAAAACATTTTCGGCATATTGTTATGTAGATTAAAAGACAGCAATTTCTTGAAAAAATAAATTTTCTGCTTTGTTTTGGTGTTCACGTGATCAGTCCAAGTGTCCCATTTTAGCTTATGGTCAAGAATAATACCAAGGTACTTATATTCCGCGACGGCTTCTATTGGCTCCCCTCTGATGAAAGTAGGTTGTTGGTTTTGGTTTTGGGTCTTTCTAAAGTCTATGGACATCTCCTTAGTTTTGGATGTATTCAGGAGAAGATTGGACTTCTAACAAGGTGCTCCTTCTTCCAGCAGAGTTGCAGAGACTTGCAGAATCAAATCCAAGGCAGATTGAAGTTGTTCTGGTTATATTTCTTCCATTTCCCTGGTATGGCTCCATCAGTGTCATAATCACATTCTCTATCAGACCTTGATATGATGGTCGCATTTCATCCGTGCCCAGGTATGGGAAGCCATTCAGCATGTACTTGGTTTCACGTCTGCAGCTGACCAGAGTTTTATGCCAAATATGTCTGGCTTGTTTGCCATATACTGAGTGAAGCGGCACCGTGCTTTGGTGGAGAACAGCTGTTCATCCACAGTGATGTTTGCTCCAGGCTTGTAACAGGCGCTAATCAGAGTCTACATGTATTTTTCCATTTCCATACCCCATAATCAAAACCCAACTCATTCACTTTACTGGTACTACATGTGATAGTGTGGATGACTGACATTGTTAGCTTCCCTCTGCCCGCCAGCAGCAACATCCTAATCTCTGCTGCTTTTTCCAGTAACGTTAGCATGGTGCCTTTCAATGACTGGCCACTCTGTCTCAATACATGTAACAGTTGTGTAGATTTTAAGAGGCTAGTAGGCTGCAATTCACTACATTTCATACTAAGAGAACAGTTAAAGGGCAAGACATCCAACCCCACCTTTTGTCCGATCACATTGCTAATGGCCATTGCTGTAATATTCCAAACAGTGGGCTCGTCCGGGATTTGAACCCGGGACCTCTCGCACCCTAAGCGAGAATCATACCCCTAGACCAACGAGCCACTTGCTATTGTGCTTTATCTAAAGACAAATATCAAATTCTGAGCTGAGCTTTAAACTACAACACAAACACTGTATAAAGAAACAGTCTTGTGGTTCCTGATCATCTTTCAGATTTCTGAGTTGTTAGCATTTTCACTAAAGACAGATTTCCACTCTGCATACATCTGTTTTGTTTCTGTTTTTCTGCTTTGTTTTAATAACTATGTGGGGCCTAAAGAGAAACAGAATCAGTTAGAAAGACTCATAATGGCCAGTACAATTGAAATCATACTGTTAGAATGAAAGATTATCAGAGAGCTCATAGAGTGGATGTATTTCAGGACACTTTTGATCTCTGTGCATAACTTCACTGCATCGTACCATCGGACTCATCTAGGATTTGAACCTGAGACCGCTCACACCTTAAGCAAGAATCATACCCCTAGACCAACAAGCCTCTTAGAAGTAAGAATTCATCTGAAAACAGGTTTCACAAAACCTGTTAATTCATCAACCCCATAGCAAATTTGGGGAGTCTTGTTGGGGCTCCTCGATACATTTGATTTCTTTTCAGACACTTTATGTCAAGAGAGATCTCACTACCCCTGTTGATTTACACCGATTATTTTCATTGCCATTTACACTCATTATACCATCAAGGACAGCAGTATAACACAGTTGTAAACTTGGTACTTGTACTTGACTTAAGAAAGTTTCACTAGAGAGACTTATCCGCTCAGAACTTCTCAGACATTTAAATAACTGTTTGAGCCCCAAAGAGATAAAACTCTTTAGTTTTAAAATAAAAAAATAAAGAATAGACAAGAAGTATGGCACTCCATTCTTCCAGTAGTTTCAGAGACTTGCAGGAATAACCACCGAAGCAGACCGAAGCTGTTCTGGCAGCACAATAATTTGCTAAGACACTTTATTTTGTTTTCTCCTTTAATTTGTCACCCCTCCATAGATGCTAGTTTGTAGCATCCAAATAATACAACCTGGTTTATCTGGTAGATCTGCTTTGCAATATTTAGACATTTCTTCTAACTTTGACATGTTGTTGTAGCATTCCAAACAATGAGTCATCTAGGATTTAAACCCGGGACTTCTCACACCCTAAGCAAGAATCATACCCCTAGACCAACGAGCCACTTGCTATTGTGCTTTATCTAAAGACAAATATCAAATTCTGAGCTGAGCTTTAAACTACAACACAAACACTGTATAAAGAAACAGTCTTGTGGTTCCTGATCATCTTTCAGATTTCTGAGTTGTTAGCATTTTCACTAAAGACAGATTTCCACTCTGCATACATCTGTTTTGTTTCTGTTTTTCTGCTTTGTTTTAATAACTATGTGGGGCCTAAAGAGAAACAGAATCAGTTAGAAAGACTCATAATGGCCAGTACAATTGAAATCATACTGTTAGAATGAAAGATTATCAGAGAGCTCATAGAGTGGATGTATTTCAGGACACTTTTGATCTCTGTGCATAACTTCACTGCATCGTACCATCGGACTCATCTAGGATTTGAACCTGAGACCGCTCACACCTTAAGCAAGAATCATACCCCTAGACCAACAAGCCTCTTAGAAGTAAGAATTCATCTGAAAACAGGTTTCACAAAACCTGTTAATTCATCAACCCCATAGCAAATTTGGGGAGTCTTGTTGGGGCTCCTCGATACATTTGATTTCTTTTCAGACACTTTATGTCAAGAGAGATCTCACTACCCCTGTTGATTTACACCGATTATTTTCATTGCCATTTACACTCATTATACCATCAAGGACAGCAGTATAACACAGTTGTAAACTTGGTACTTGTACTTGACTTAAGAAAGTTTCACTAGAGAGACTTATCCGCTCAGAACTTCTCAGACATTTAAATAACTGTTTGAGCCCCAAAGAGATAAAACTCTTTAGTTTTAAAATAAAAAAATAAAGAATAGACAAGAAGTATGGCACTCCATTCTTCCAGTAGTTTCAGAGACTTGCAGGAATAACCACCGAAGCAGACCGAAGCTGTTCTGGCAGCACAATAATTTGCTAAGACACTTTATTTTGTTTTCTCCTTTAATTTGTCACCCCTCCATAGATGCTAGTTTGTAGCATCCAAATAATACAACCTGGTTTATCTGGTAGATCTGCTTTGCAATATTTAGACATTTCTTCTAACTTTGACATGTTGTTGTAGCATTCCAAACAATGAGTCATCTAGGATTTAAACCCGGGACTTCTCACACCCTAAGCAAGAATCATACCCCTAGGACAACAAGCTATGGCAAGAAAGATCTCACACAGCAATTGATTTACAGCGATCATTTTCATTGACATTAATACTCATTTAAGCATCAAGGTTGACACTGCATAATAAAGTTGGTGCTTGTACTTTAGTAAAGTAAATCCATTTTATGGAAGAAACCCTTCACAAAAAAGAAGAGTCTTGTTTTGGCCTATGTGAGGCCTAAAGAGTCAATCAGTCCTTAACGAAAGACTAAAAAACATTGTCTAAAAAAGCAGTTAGAAGAGACTCATAATGCGCTCTACAAGTCAGAGGAACAAACATGAGATTCTGTTTTGTTAAGTAACACAATCACCAACTTCAGATGGTAAATCTGCCCTGACATACTTAAGCTCTCATGTAGAGACTTAGCAATTTTAATCCAAACAAAGGGCTCGTCCGGGAGTTGAACCCGGGACCTCTCGCACCCGAAGCGAGAATCATACCCCTAGACCAACGAGCCACGTATGGTTGAAAAACACCGTCAAGAGAAATCTCATAAACCCTGCTTATTACACTAAACTTCTCAGATTGTGATATTCAAATAACTGTTTGAGGCCCAAAGAGAAAAAACTTTCCAGTATTAAAATAAAGAATAGACAAGAAGTATGATACTCCGTCCCTTCACGAGAGCTCCAGAGAGTTGTAGAATCAATGACATGGCAGATTGAAGCTATTCTGGTGGCACGTATACGAATACCTTCCTGAGACAGTTTATGTTGGTTTTTACTTTAATTTATCACTATTTTGTTACATGGGAGGCAATTCACACCAAGGCTGTAATTCACTACATTTCATACTATGAGAACGGTTAAAGGGCAAGACATCCAACCCAACCTTTTGTTGCTAATGGCCATTGCTGTAATAATCCAAACAACAGGCTCATTTGGGATTTGAACCTGGGCCCTCTTCCTCTTGCACTCTAGGTGACAATCATAACTTTATTCCACAACTTGCAGACTTCCTATCACAGATCATGCCTTGTTTTGACAGAGGTTTGATTCTTGGAGACTTTAATATATTTGTGTCTTGATTTCTAACCTTCTCAGCCACTATGATGTTTTTCAAAAAGCTGTTTACATGCACAAAACATAACCAGGATAGGACACTCAAAAAACCCAATTATAAGCAGGTACTAGTGTGCATGTAAATACACTCAGTAAGTCACATTCAATTATCTTACATAAATTAACAATATTAGTAGCAGCATAATCAATTTCAACAATCGGGAATTAGCTAATTGAGATTACTAGTGTCACAGACTACTACTATGCAGAGACTAAACAGACACAAGGGAGGCAAGGGTGATTGAACACAGGTGAAACATGTTAGGGTGGGGCAGACAATCAAATTGGAGGGAAACAGGACAAAGACAAGGAGCAAAAACATGACACACAAGGAAAGAAACTACAAAATAAAACAGGAAATGACGAAACTAATAAACTCCAAACATAATACATAAGCTCAAACATAAATTGACATGCTCAGCTGAAAGAGGCTGAAAGCAGAAAGAACTGCGAGAGGAGTGCAAACTCCTCAGGAAGATGCTGGACCTGATGAAAGGTATTACACATTATATGCAATGAGGTTTTAAGTATTAAAGTATTAAATACTATGTAATTGTAAGGTTCTTTTGCACAATACAGTGCCTATTGGCTTCTGGGTCTGTATGCAGGTTCAAGTTCCACAGTTACAAGTTAAACAGTTATTTCATTGATCATAGAGGCAAGTCAAGCAGCAGCCATAGAAAACTAAACAAACGTATTCTAGCCCACATGCTGGCTCCAACAAGTGGTAATGATTTGCTGTAGCAGTGTTAACAGTTTGACTAAGGGGAGCTAAACACATCACAATTTACAACCTGAACAACGTATGGAGAAACCCTAACCCTAACCCCAATCATTAATTCCATAGGTGTGGTATGTTTAGTAGAATAAAATTGTTTTAAACTGAACAAGTTCTGCTAGTCAACATGCATCCATGTTAGCCTGGCCATCATCCTTGCCATGTTTGTGATGGTGGGGGAAAAGGGGAAGATTTCAATTAAAGTAAAATAAAGTGCATGATTGGCATGGCTAATTTTAAAGTTAGAAATCCTCAGCATCCACCAAAGGACAACATTCGGGAAAAATGAAGCCCATTCAGTGGTTCTTTGAATGAACACTTGAGGCTGGCTCAAAAAAGCAAGTCAATCTGCATGGACTCTCATGTTAAAATATCCAACTTTACAGCAGAAATAAACATGTTTATTCATGTTGTTTGACTTTAGTTTACAGTACAGGTTTCTTCTAATGACCAACATGTAACCCAAAAGTGAAACTGTGTTCAATATAGGCCAAATTAACATATTCTAATAGGTTTTCTTATTTCTGTTTCTCATTATAGTATAATTTGGTGCAATTGTGTCTAAATGTTGTTTATTATGATCTAATATGGATTTTTATGTTGTCTCTTATAACAGCATAATTAAGATGTAGCCTATGGTGTCTAATTAGGGTATAACTATGTTTGTTTATTGTCTAATAAAGACAATATAATTTATAGTTTTATCTAATTTGATGAAAAAAAGCATGGTTTATTACATCGTATTGGTGTACTGTAAAATAAAGTGGGATCAGACTGAAATCCTACTACTTGTCTATAATGCACTAAATGAAGCATCCAGATCCCTCAGGTCATCTGGAAAAGGTTTACTGAGTGTTCAAAATGCTATCAGTATTGATGTCAGTGGTTAGTTGGAAGAACAGACTGTGGTGTGTGTGTTACCACCCACAGCACCACTGAAGAAGGTGGTTGTGTTTATGTCTGGGGCAACATCGGGTTGTGGCCGGCGCAGATAAAACCCATAGTGAGATTCAACAAATAAAGTTTCTTAGCACATAAAATTTCTGTAGGTGAGTGTCCAAATTGTTTTATGAAATTATGCAGTATAAATGAAACTCTGTAATTCATTTTCATTAATTTTTATTGATTTTATTTGGCGATTGATTTTATATAAGGAACTATGGGCTCAAATTAGTGTGATTCCGAGTATCTTAATAAATGTAAGGTTCAAAACTCAACATTCCCCCCTGAGCAAGCACTTGGCAACAGCCGCAAAGAAAAACTTCCTTTTAACGGGAAGAAACCTTGAGGACAACCAGGCTCTGGGTGGTCGGCCTCTGCCTTGATTGGTTGGGTTAAGAGAGACAGAGACAGAGAGGGAAACAGATTGAAAGAGAGAGGGAGAGAGAGAAAGAGGGGGAGTTAGATTGAAAAGGGGGGGGGGTCAGAGTGCAGAGGGGAAAGAGAACATAGCATGATGCTAATACAGTTCCTCATACTGCCCACCAGGTACCCATAAGCCCAGGAAGGGGGTCCCACAGGACCACACAAGAGGAGACGCCTTACCTAGAGTGTTAGATACCTGGTGGGCAGCATGAGGGACTATTTTAGCATCATGCTAGGTTATCTCCTTCTGCACTTTGTCTTTCTCTCTCTCTCCCTGACATGACTGCATTTATTTAGCTACTCAGAATCACAAGTTTGGCAATATCATTACATCCCATAGTGATTTTTTATTCTACATGATAGATTGGTGTGGCCCACGGTTCAGGATTTTACCTGTAAATTCTTATACCTTATGATGTCGACAGTGTGTGCTAAATGTGGGCAAGTGTACCTAGTATGTGTAACATTCAAACCCAAATTGTTCTTACCCTTTGCTACACAACCTTCTCCACTCCCTACTGTCCTGTGTACCACAGGCCTTCCCCTAGCCCTGTCAATCCACAGAACCCTGCTCCTCTCTGGTACCTTGTTTACATTAACCCATTCTTTGGTACTCTCTGGTTCTGGAACGTTGGGTGTTGTACACCGTTTTGTGGTTGTCTCTGGTCCTGGGACCTTAGGTGTTGTCGGCCGTTTCGTGGTTGTCTCTGGTCCTGGGACCTTAGGTTTCTTTGTCTGAATCACAATACTCTCTGGTCCTGTGGCTTTAGGTGTTGTAATCTGCGTCCTGGTACTCTCTGGTTGTGAGACCTTAGGTTTTTTTGTCTGTGTCACAGTAATCTCTGGTCCAAAGACAATAACTGTCTTAGGCTGTATCATGGTACCTTCTGGTTCTGGGACCTTAGGTGTTGTCAGTCGTGTCCTGCTCCTCACAGGTCCTGGGACCTTTGGTTTTGTAGGCTCTGTTGTGGTGCTCTCTGGTCCTGGGACATGTGCTGTCATACGTCGTGTCCTGGTCCTCTCTGGTCCTAGGACCTTAGGTTTTGTAGGCTTTGTTGTGGTACTCTCTGGTCCTGCGGCCGTAGGCGTTGTAATCAGTTTCCTGGTACTGTCTGGTCGTGAAACCTTAGGTTTTTTTATCTGTTTCACAGTAATCTCTGGTCCAAAGACAATAACTGTCTTAGGCTGTGTCGTGGTACCTTCTGGTTCTGGGACCTTAGGTGTTGTCAGTCGTGTCCTGCTCCTCACAGGTCCTGGGACCTTTGGTTTTGTAGGCTTTGTCGTGGTACTCTCTGGTCCTAAGGCCTTAGGCGTTGTAATCCGTGTCCTGGTACTATCTGGTCGTGAGACCTTAGTTTTTTTTGTCCGTTTCACAGTAATCTCTGGTCCAAAGACAATAACTGTCTTAGGCTGTGTCGTGGTACCTTCTGGTTCTGGGACCTTAGGTGTTGTCAGTCGTGTCCTGCTCCTCACAGGTCCTGGGACCTTCGGTTTTGTAGGCTCTGTAGTGGTGATCTCTGGTCCTGGGACATGTGCTGTCATACGTCGTGTCCTAGTCCTCTCTGGTCCTGGGACCTTAGGTTTCGTAGGCTGGGTCATCGTACTCTCTGGTCCTGGGACCTTAGGTTTTGTAGGCTGTGTTGTTGTACTGTCTGGTCCTGGGACCTTAGGTTTTCTAGGCTGTGTCTTGGTCCCCTCTGGTCTTGGGACCTTAGATTTTGTAGGCTGCGTCGTCATACTCTCTGGTCCTGGGACCTTAGGTTTTGTAGGCTGTGTCATCGTACTCTTTGGTCCTGGGACCTTAGGTTTTGTAGGGCGTGTTGTGGTACTCTCTGGTCCCAGGAGCTTAACTGTCGTGGTGCACTCTTGTCCCGGTCCCTGAGGATTAGTAGTGCCCTTTGGCCTGGGTACACTGAGTTTGGTCTTCCGTGGAATAGATGGGAATAAAGGCTTCCGTGCTACTATTGGCTCAGGAGGGACAGGAAATGCTGATGATTTAATGGCCACATTGGATTTCGGTGATGAAACACCTTTAGATGTTGGGCAATGTTTTCTGGACATGTCAGTGGTTCCTTTACTCTCCAGCCGCCTAGGAACCCTCACTGAGGACACTGTATGTGTCTTTATGCTTCCATCACAGGGAATAGGTGCAGTCTTCATTCCTCCTTTTACAACAAGGGGAGTTGATGGTGCTATCTTCTGTGGTTGTCTTGCAATACGGGGAGGTGGTCTCAGTGTTTGATGACTGGAAGATGAAGAAGGCTTACAGCCTGAGAATTTAAGCCTAGCTGCTGTTCTGGTCCTCCCCTGAGATGGAACTGTTGCTTTTGCCATAGACGTCTGTGACAAAGGGATTGGAGGTTGTTGTCTTTCTGTGGTCCTGGTTGTTTCTATCATATTTCTGAAAAACTTTTTCTCTGGAAAAGATATAGTTACAAAAATATGTGTAAGTTGTGAGTCACAAACAAAAAATACACTTATTTCAATACAGTAGTAATTTAATTTATTTAACTCTTTATTATTATCAGCCATGTCCTGATCTCTCTGTGTGTATATATATATATATATATAATATATATATATATATATATATATATGTATATATATATATATATTATATATATATATATATATATATATATATATATATATTATATATATATATATATATATTATATATATATATATATATGTATATATATATACACAGTTTTTGCCTTAACTTCTAATTCAAGGACTCAAGTCTACTAAATGCTTGGGGAATGTGTTCCATCATATGTGTGTGAGATGGACAAGTGAAAAAAACAGCTGAAAAAATATTGTATTGATGTGAGAAGCCTAATGCTAATAATAAGGCTGTGATCAAATTGTTTTAGTTCTCAGTCAGTATTTGGTTGTGAAAATCATAACATAAACTTACCCCTCTCCTCTTGGTTGAGGAAGGTGACCTCTTTGGCATCAGCTTCATGGTTAGCGCCTCTATAGTTGACCAGCTCTGTCAAATAATCAGCCAAAAACTTTGGTATATCAGCTGGTTGTGATAG